>NC_136485.1:53104387-53219387 GCF_053919585.1 Euprymna scolopes | reverse complement strand
AACAGATGATAATTGAAGCACATAATAAAATATTAAATAAAAGCAATAAAACAACAACAACAACACAAACAATAAAAAAGAGGGCACTATGACAAAAACACTAATACAAAGGGCACATATTTTACTAGTAGAAATAATAATAATAATAATAATAATAATAATAAAATTAATAATAATAATAATAATAATAATGATTCTGATCTCGTTTCTGACCGTCTCTCTATAAAGGGATTAGGTCCATTTCCAAACTTCAAACCAGGGGCTTCACAGATCAGTTGTCCTTAGGGTGTTGGTGATACCTAGAATTACAGAGGGTTGAAGGCCGCCTTAAACATCGGGCATTTGTAGTGTTTCAATGGTCCTTCCAGACGAATTGCTACTACACCTAGTGTACCAACTACGACCGGGATTATTTATGTTTTAACCCCGTGTATACGCCTTATCTCCAAGGCCAATGGAGCATAATTGCTCAACTTCTCATTCTCCTTCCCTCTCATATTCCTGTCCCAGGGTACTGAGAAGTCTACAATCTGACAGTTGTTTGAGACCTTATCAATGACGGCCAAATCCGAACGACCATGTTCCAATTGCTTGGTCGTTATGACACTTTTGTCCCAGAAAACCTCAAAATACTCACTTGTTCTCATTTCATCAGCAACTTCCTCAAACCATTTTCCAGCACACTTCACCCCAACCCTCTTACACACCTCCCAATATATCCGGAGTCCCAAGCGTTCGTGTCTTTTGCGGTACTCCCTCTGGGCCAGTCCACTACACCCTGTTGCAAGGTGCGCTATTGAGTCTGAGGTCTTACCATAAATCCGGTATTCTGCAGCAACTTCCTCTCCTAGAACCACTTTTTTTAATAATCGTGTTCCTAGTGCCTGCTCATGTGCTGCACAAACAAAAGATTCAGTAAACTTAGATACCCAACTCTAAACCATTTCCATGATCTTTCATCGGCCACGTATGCTAAATCCTGGAAGGACCTCCCATGCATTTTCTTCCTAGACAGTTCCTCTGCCTTTTCCCAATCTATACGTTTCACATAATCAGCCTTGGTCTCACATACTTCCACTTCATTGGCCACAAACTTAAGCATCCACTCTGCACTTCTACCCACATGCTCTTTCAACGACATCTCCTCTGTTCTAACACGATCTTTTACACTTTGCAATCCTCACCCACCATCTTTCCTCTTCTTATACAGCCTTGCTATGCTACTTCGAATGTGAAATATACCAAACATTGCTAACACTTTTCTTGTTTTGATATCTATGGTATGCAACTCCTTGTCAGACCATTCGAACATTCCTCCCGCACTGTATCTCAAAACACTTACTGCCCATGTATTTTTCATTAGGTTTCCTCCATACAGTTTCGACTTTACAATTAGTTTCACTCTTCTAAGCTAATCCTTCCTGACTTTTTTCCTTCATTTCTCTGTTCATGATGCCTACATCCTCCAGCACTCCCAGATACTTATATCCTGTATTTCTATTTCTTTCATGATTTCTCCATTTGGCAGTACTATTCCATTCGAATGAAGCTTTACTTTTCCTTTAATCACCATCACCGCACATTTACAATCCAACTCCATCCCAATTACTTCTTAGTGTGTCCCCACAAGTTCTACCATTTCTTTTTTTCATTTCTACCGAATATTTGCAAAGAATCCATAGACAATAGTTGGTTGAGGCGTTTGCCACCAGATCCAAATTATACCCCAGATTTCTCTCTTCAAGAAGATGCTCAGTGGCATCATTAGCATTACAAAAAGAAGTGGCGATAACGAATCTCCTTGAAATATCCCACGTTTAAAGCCAATTTGCCCCATCTTCTCACTGTTTGCTGTCAACACCGTTTCCATTGAGACATTCTTGTCTCCAAAAGGCCTACCAAATTCTCAGCAACCTTCATCATCAATAGTGTTTCACGTATCCATGAATGATGATCAATGTCATAAGCCTTTCTGTAATCAATCCATGCTACGCTCAGATTCCTCCTCTACTTCTTCGCATCATGCATTATTGCTTTATCAATTAGTAGTTGCTCTTTAGTTCCTCTCGAACCTTTCAGGCCCCCTCTTGTTAGTCAGAAAAATACCATTATTCTCTAGATGTTCATAAATTTCTACCGTAAATATTCCAGCCAAATGTTTCCACATCAATTGCAGACATGTCTATAATTATTGCATCTGTGCATGTCTATAATTATCGGCATCTGTTCCTTTTGCTAGATCTTTCCTCATCAGTGTTTATCTTCCCTTCACAAGCCAATCAGAGACATCTCCCGACTCTATAAGCCTTTGCAGAGCAGCAGCAATAGGTGGATACATACATGGAAACTGTTTAAACCAGAAGCCCATCACTCTATCTGGACCAGGTGCCTTCCAGGTTGTCATCCTTCGTATGCCTTAACGCCATCGATGGTTGTCTCAACGTTGCTTCATCTGCTGCATTTCTGATAGTCTTTCTCTGACCTCTCCCAAACAGCAAGCCTTCTCATTATATCGCCCTTCGACAGACTAAATCCCACTCCAGAACTTCCTTGCATCTTTTGCATTTGGAGTGTTGTTATTTCTCGCCTGTTTACTACCATTTAATTCTTTATACAGCTGAGACTGATTGTTCTGGAAAATGCAAAACTTTTTCCAACAAAGTTGCTAATTTTCATACCACCAGTGTGGAGCTTCTCTTTCAGCATTGTTAGCACGTACATGGTTCCGTTTTCCAGCCATCTATACCTCCTTTCAAGCTCGTCTTTGGCTTTCTTTCCTAGTTTAACTTCTTTTCTTATTTCTTCCATTCTACCAATGTCTTTCCGCCACCGTTTAATACTTTCTCCAAGCCGCCTCTGCCAGTGTGGCGTTCTATCCCTGATTTCTCCCTTTTTCTTTTGTAATAAACCAAGACGATTCGCAATAGCGTATGTCGCTTCATACAGAAGCCTGTTAAGTTTCATAATCGATATGTTCTTTCTCATGATGTTGTGAATTACTCCTTGCATTATTTTTACCTCGTTTTTTCACCTTCCGCCTATCACTACGCTTCATACTTAAAATCTCTGTGATATCGTCTCTAAGAAGAACCTCTCTTTACTACTGAACTACCTCTTTTTATACATAAGTCAAAGTTCGAACTTCATCACCACTTCTCCATATATCTCATCTTTTCACTGGCTCCATTGTCTCAGAGTCAATGATCTCATCTGCCTTAGATCCTTCAAACTCTTTCTCATTACTTCCCCTAACCAAAGATTTCCATACCTCCTCAGTTATCCGCCGCCGATCATCGCTTAAACTTCCCTTCTGCACTTTCAATCTCTCAGTTCTTTCATCAGAGCTAGTTTCATCAATTTTACTTTCGTTATTCATTTCATTACTAATCATCCATTCAATATTTTCTTGCAATCACTGAAAGTAGGTTTTATATTTAATTTACGAAGCATTCCCACAGTACTATTCTTTCCTCATCCGTCCACGTTTTTTTCTACATTTCCTGTTCCAACTCCCTTTGTGTATTGGGGCCCTCTCTGGCAATTCTCACTCCCCCTATATTCAGCCAGATCCTCAGAATTTACCACAGTTGTATGGTGACGACAGCACCCACCTTGTTTATCAGTGGGACACCTACCTGACGTGAGGTTATCACAAGATGTTCTAGCCTCATTCACGTCGTTATTTTCAATATTTTGATTTGACAATCTCCCATAAATGGAGTTAGTGAATTTAAGGTTACACCACCACCGATAGTTTTTCGAGACATTATCTCTAGGAGGGTTCCCCACCAAGGTCCAATACCTCCTGTCGACCTTTTTCGATCACAACTACTATTCCCATTACCACCACCAACAACAATAGAAATAAAATCTCCAATAATAATTGCAACATTAGTATCGGTAGCAATAATATAAATAGCAAAAACAACAATAGCAATGACAGCAAAAAACAGCACCTACCATTACAGTTACAGTAATAATAAAAACGGACGACCACTACTTCCCCCACTACCATCACTCCTACTACTAGTAATAATATTAGTGATAATAGTAATAACAAATAAAGTGAATTTATTTTTTAATAATAATAATAATGATAATGATAATAATGATAATAATAATGATAATGATAATAATAAAAATAAAAATAAAAATAATAATAAGTAGAAGAAGAACAATGCAATAACAATAATAATAATAATAATAATAATAATAATAATAATAATAATAATAATTATAATGATTTCAGTTAGAAAAGCTTACTTTGTTCGTTTTTTATTAAAACTCCTCATCCGATGTTGCTTTTCGCCAGAAAAATGTGCACAAAAACATAAAAAATAACCATCCAAACATGTAAAAGGCAATTCCTCGTTTACGCGTGAATACAAGTTAAAAATTCTAATTTCATTTAGAAACGCTTCTCCCCCCCCCCGTCTGCTAGTCTGCTATTTTCTAAAACTCCGCCGCTGATGTTGCTGACGACCGGAAAAATGTACACAAATACAAAACGTAAAACATCCGAACATGTGTAAGACAATTCCTTGTTTAACCATTAATTTCAAGTTCAAATTAAAATTTCGGTTAGAAACGCTTACTTGTTTCGTTTGCTATATTTTTAAACTTCGCCACTGATGTCGCTTTTGGCCGGAAAATGTACACAAAGACAGAAACATAAAACATCCGAACATATGTAAGACAATTCCTTGTTTAACCATGAATTTCAAGTTCAAATTAAAATTTCAGTTAGAAACGCTTATTTGTTTCGTTTGCTATTTTTTAAACTACGCCCCTGATGTCGCTTTTGGCCAAAAAACTGTACACAAAGAAAGAAACATAAAACATCGGAACATGTGTAAGAGAATGTTTTGATAATAATAACAATAACAACAATAATAATAATAATAATAATAATAATAATAATAATAATAATAATAATAATAATAATAATAATACATCAACTCCGGACAACGACAACCAGACAGGAAATGAAAATAAAAATATAATAACGAACAAGATAAATGAAACTGCAGATCCCGCACACTTTGCCTACCAAAATCATAGTTTACCAGGCCACAATATTTGCGAGAGAAAACCCGAATAAAAATATTACGTAGGCATGGCATCCTTAGCTTTCACAACCCAATATTATGACTACAAAATACATTCAAAATAAAGAAAAATACTGAATGAAAAAAAAATTGCAAACAAATACTGGGAACTCAAAGAAAGCGGTGGTTCTCCGGTAATCGAATAGAAAATAGTAAGACAAGCAAACAAATGTAGAGATCTAGACGATCCATGTAGATTAAACCTTCACCAAAGTTTCCAATCCTATACTTTAAACAATCCCAGATATGGAATGTGCCACACCTTAGATAAAAAATAGCTTAATAATAATAAAGCAATGCTTGAACAAGCAGGGGCTGAAAAGTTATAGTTTTAACCAAACAATTAACATCTCGGAGTGAATTACATGATGTTCGGTTGTTGTATTTTTTTCGGGAGCGAAACTCATTAAATTGTTTGGAAAATTGAGTGTGTGTATATAGCCAAAATGAAAGATTTTCTTTCTCCCTTTAAATAGAAAGTAAGCAACAACATTTCAGTTTAAACTAATTAGCTTCCGGCAATTATTGTGACTTTGTTATTCCTCAATAAATACCGATTACGTTAATCGTTTACAGAATACTAGAAACTATATTAATATGTATTAGTGTGTGTTACGTAATTTCTTTGAAAAACTGTCGAGATACAACATTGACACACAACATTTATCAGTAGCGTTGTATTCTCTTATAATGCTGGGACAAGCAATCTATTTTCCATCCTGATATATTATTCGTAAATACACAGCGATTATCATTATTTTTCCTGTGTCTATTCTTTTTAATCGTTAGTGCATTTTTCGTTGTAATAATTTGTCGACCATGTATCGATTTTATTCCTTCTTACATAACGAATGTTGAAAATATGTTAGCAACAATAATGATTAATCAATACATTACCTATATACTTTTTAGGATGCGGTGCATAAACAATATAACATAGGCAATTTCGTAAAATCGAATCCGTAATAATGATTACTGGGTGGCTTTAACCTATGCTAAATGATCACGTGACAACATGTATTATAATTAATGCTTGAATCAGGTATTTCATATAGTGTGGAAATTGATAATTATGTGTCCTTTATATAATGTGTATCTTGCCTAATAATGATTACAGTTCAATATATAAATATTATGTAGAATCACTGTTTATTATATACTTGAATGGTGAATTTTCACATAATATCAATAAGATATAATATTTTGTAAATTTCACTTTATATTTAATGACTTATCCGTATCGCTTAATACACCATCGTTCTAATTTTATTTAAAATAAAAACCAACTGCCATTCTTATACCTCATTCTCTCGATATTTCTCATAGGTGGTCACGTTTTGAGTCCTTAAACAAATTAGATTTCAAGCATTTTATTTTTTTATTTTTTTTATTACACTTCCACCCCAAACAAGGCACATTGCCACTTTGGTGTAGGGGGCTACTATCAGGGGAAACAACTACTGGGGGACTATGTAAGGATTTGGGCAGCAAGGTGTTGGTTCACGTTGCACTTGAACTTCTGCATGTCAGTAGAGTTGGGGAAGCAGTGACCTGAAATGGAAGTCCAAAGTCTAGCGGTTCTGGAGAAGAAACTACCGGAGTAGAAAGATCTTTTACATCTAGCGATCTCAACAGTGTGGGGGTCGGACTTTGCAGGTTATCGGGTGTGTCGAGGGTGTTCACAGCGTGGGGGCACAAGTCCTTGCAATTCAACAGAGCATTAACTATTAAAATACTTGTAGAAAAGGCAGAGGTATGCAACGTTTCGTCGATGGGACAGAGGCTGAAGCTTAGATGCAAGTTTAGGGCCTATCAGATTTGCGACTCTCTTTTGAACCCTGTCAAGGAGCGAGAGACTAGTAGCCGATGCACCATCCCAAATATGACAGCAATACTCCATACATGGGCGAATGCTTGCCTTATCGAGGTACAGTATACTTTCGGGTGTTAGTAGTTTTCTAGCACGGTAGAGAGAGCCCACTCTCCTTTCAGCGGCTCTGGCAATGCTTTCTATGTAATTGTTGCAACTCATGTTTCCTGTAAACGTTAGGCCAAGGAGCGTGAAAGACGTACTCTCAGATAAAGAGGCGTTGGCCATTGTTATAGGCGGTGGAGAAGGTTTCTTGTAATTATTGAATGAAACTAGTTTAGTCTTGGCGGCATTGAACGTGACCATCCATTTGGAGGGCATCCTCTAGTGTTTCTGCCATTACTTTAGATATATGTTCATTTGTTTTCCTGTAGTGCCTGCTATAGAGTGGGGTGTTATCAGCATATATACCCATCTCAGAGGCAGTTTTGTCGGGGAGGTAATTTATGAATATCAGGAACAGTAGTGGTCCAAGGATAGATGATGTACGACCGTCGAGGACATCCTGGATTTTTCTCTTATCTAAGAACGATTTAATTATGTTAAGTATTCTACCAATGATACTGTATGATCTTATCTTCCTGAGGAGACCCTCATGCCATACCCTGTCAAAAGCCTTAGCTATATCTAGAGCTAGCGCTCTGCCCTCTCCCGCTTTCTCCAGTGAATGGTATATGCGTTCTGAGATTACAATGAGGATGTCTGCTGTGGAACGGCTTGTCTAAATCCATATAGTTGGTCGGTCAGAAGTTTAGCATCTGTAAGGTGATGGACTAGCGCATGGTTAATTAAGGTCTCAAATATTTTGGAAAAAAGTGTGAGGAGGCTAATAGGGCGATAATTTAATGGGTAAGTTCTTTCGCCAGAATTCTTGAATACTGGTACCACAGAAGCAGTTTTCCAACAGCCCGGAAAGCAAAATTCATTAAGGCATTTGGTGTAGAGTTTGGAGAGAACTGAAGCTACTTCGGCTGAGCACATTTTTAATAGCACAGCTGGGATGAGATCGGGTCCACATGCCTTTGAAGTGTCAAGGTTTTTTATGATAGCATGCACCTGAACAGGGGTAATTTTCAGATCGTCTAGCGTGGCGTCTGTCCGCATAGAAAATTGAGGTAGGGAGTAGTTGGAAGGGTCCAGTGTGGAGTTTGAGGCAAACCGACTGGCAATCATGTTAGCCTTTTCGGTTGCTCGTCGAGGTTTTGGACGGTCCAGTTCATCAGTGGGATTTTTCCCAATTAACTTCCTAAACACCGGAAGACTGTATCAATATGCATTGCCTTTCATGAAAAAAAGATTAATAAAGATCACGAGGTAAACCTGATAGCAAGTGGAGCAGCCATTTGGAAATTGTCAGCATTGATAGTGGCATGTAGTAGTACGACAGAACAAACTCGATTTTAGGCGATATTTCTATACGCCATTCCACAAACATGATAAAACTTACAGATTTTATTGAAAAAATTAAGAGGAATACTTTATGGTGTACCTTGGTGTTGCCGTCAAAACGATACATACAGCACTTCGAATCGTAATTGAACAGAACTGTTCGTCAGGTTAAGTAAATATCTTCTCTCGCAAACACTTTATGTGTCCTTTGATTTTGATTTTAAATGCTGGAATTCGAAGCTATAATGCGTGAATAAAATCTGCGAATTTTGTCCTGTATTTCTAAACATCTTAAATATCTTATTTGGTCTGTTTTAATTAATTGATGAGTAAATCATATATAACCTTTAAATAATGCTTTGAAGATTTCAAAACAACTCATTAATCTTCACTTTTTAATTATACTACTAGATTATCGGTTTTATAATTTATGCATGCGACACGTTTTGTATCCAACTACATACGATTAACGGCATTATAGAGTTAAAATTGATATTTGAATATTTTAATTTTTTAAAACATTTTTTTCGTGAGAGTAACCGAGTGCTCGTCCTTTCATCAAAAAATATATGGTTATATGTATACTTTTCTAAATTCATACTTAATCATACCCTGCATATAATTAAAATCTCAGATTGCCACGGAGTTTAATATCTTTTTTAGATGTAAATGGAAGCGTTTTTTTATTATTTGTAAAATCGTTAGTATAACCGAAAATGTCATTATTACAATTTATCTTTCATTTCTAATAAAAAAAACCTTTATGTAAAATTTAGCAACGTTCTATAATTCTTAGGTGTTGCTCGCTAACCAGTATTTTACTTTCAAACTATTAATTCTATTTTAAGTAATACAATTTTTTTGTCTGTATTTTTGTCTCAATTTACAAGTATATATATATATATATATATATATATATATATATATATATATATATATATATATGTGTGTGTGTGGGTGTATTTATATATACATATACTTGCATATGAATACATACATATATATATATATAAATATCTGTCTATCTATCTATCTATCTATCTATCTATCTATCTATCTATATATATATATATATATATATATATATATATATATATATATATATATATATATATATACACAAACGACGCAATCACGTTGACACACCGGTTCTCACAGATGGCCGAAGTTAAGCAAAATTAGGCCTGGCGAATACCAGATCGGTGACCATTTGGAAAACCTACGTGATTATGTATCTTCTGGGAAGGTAAGATGCGAGGTCAGTAGGCTTACACAAAAAATCATAGGTAATGAAACCATCTACAAAGTTGTAGATGGCCTATACACCTCTCGCTGCCCAGGACTATGAGTTGTTTCGTGCACGTGTGTGTATATATATATATATATATATATATATATATATATATATATATATATATATATATATATGTATGCATGTATATATACATATATATATGAATGTATACATATACATGTATATAAATACACGCAAATATATAATATTTATATAATCTTAGACGAAATGCATATGAACATTAAATTACTCTACATTCATGTTTTCACAAATATGCTAGACTTTAATGTATGTGAATCTTAGTAACTTTTACTGTTTTTAAGTTTTCTAATAAAGCCAAAACACACTAAAAATGTAATAAATTTGCCTTAAATCACATGTTCTTTAATGATGGTATAGGCCTAATGTTGTATCCTACTATTATAGGTAAACTTGTATTCCAGCCAGCTTGTGATATTTTTTTGTATTGAATACAAAATAAAAACTCAGCGGCTCTTACTCCTGAAATAGCACCACTGAAAAATTAAGCTTTAGTCTTAAGAGGAAAACGAAAAAAAATACTATTCAAAATAAGAATAGACATCCAGGGCTGAAACTTTTGTATCTTTAGGTTTTACTTTAAGTTAAGAGAAATACCCCATTTTATATATATATATATATATATATATATATATATATATATATATATATATATATATATATATATATATATATATACATATATATACATATATATATAGATATACCTACTTAATTTATTACATAAAATTAATATACGAAAGAATAGATCTATGCGTAAACTTTAAGTATTTACTTCAAAAGTGCTCAATACGTAGTTAGTTAGTTATAAAATATCTATGGCGATAAAGTTACACGGAATAATCCGCGTTTCATCCACTCTAGGACTCTTCAGGCTTATGCGCGAATTCTATGGGTGTGTATCGTTTTTACATGCTCCTCTTCTCTTGAGATAAAACGATAAACAACCACAGAATTCGCGCATAAGCTTGAAGAGTCCTAGAGTGGATGAAATACGGAATATTCAGTGTAGCTTAATCACCATAACTATTTTATAAAGTACTAAATTACTATATATATATATATATATATATATATATATATATATATATATATATATATATATATATATATATATCACTCATTCAGTAATGTTTGAATATATAGTTTATGGGAATATTAGTCAGTAGGAACTGTTTTCACTCATTTTGTGACAAAATTTCGCACAATTATCACAGATTATCAATCACATTGTCAGTAATATTGTGAAAGAAAAAAAAATCGTTAAGAAAAGCAACAGCTATGATAAATTTTCTGGTGTTCACCATCGTAACTATATGTAAGGAGGTGAGCCTCGCGTTTTATGACTCGTGTCTATAGCAACTACTTCGCTTCGGAGACTACTGTTGCTACTAATTCACTGCTGTCGCAGAAAGAGAAATGACACGTGAAACTGAGAGAATGAAAGGATGTGAAAGAGATAATAGGAGGATTTTATTAAAAGGAGACGAGTGCTGCACATTGTTATTACACATGTGTTTCGGGGGCCAAAAAATAAGTCTGTAATTAAACACAGAACAAGTGTATTTATTGAAAGCATAGATTACATTAGAAAAAGCTTAACATAAAGGTAATATGGTAAAGATTAAATACGGAAAAATAAATGACATATTGTTTAAACTGGAAAAAAGATATTCTAGTAAAAAATGAAATATATTTATAACTTAATATATTGCAACATAAACATTTTTTTTAAAATTCAATTCATAATATGATATAATCAGTTATTAATGCTGCAATATTTTAAGTAAAAAAAATGTATTATATTTTTTACTAGAATATCTATGGCTTTCATTTCCCACATTTTAATATATATATATATATATATATATATATATATATATATATATATATATATATATATATATGTATATATATATGTATATATATATAGAGAGAGAGAGGGGGGAGAGATACGAGAAGAGATCTGTACATATTATATATATATGTATATATATATATATATATATAATTATATATGTATATATATATGCATATATATATGTGTATATACATATATATATGTATATATGTATACACGTATTTAGATATATACATATAATACGATATGATTTAACTGACACATCTGGTTTAGTAAAATAACAATAGTTTAGTAACTTTGAGCCTGACCATTTAGGAATACTATACGATGTGTAGGGTCTCTGCGTTACTCTACATTGTTTTTAGTCGTCTTAAACCTTAAATTTTCAATGTTATTTAATAATACTGACTAAGAAGATGTGAAGTTGGCAGTTCCGCAAGACTTGACGCAAAAGTTCTAGGGGAATGCATACTAACAGTGAGCATCCTTTGTCTGTAAAGTCTGAAAGAAAGCTACAATGCACGCATGCACAATGCACGTACGCATAATGCACACACGCACGTACACATATACACATATTATATATATATATATATATATATATATATATATATATATATATATATTTAATGACCTCCCCGACAAAACTGCCTCTGAAATGGGTATATATGCTGATGACACCACACTCTATAACAGTCATGACAGGAAAACAAATGAATGCATAACTAAAGTAATGGAAAGCACACTAGAGGATTACCTCCAATCTTTAGTGATATGGGGGCAAAAATAGATGGTCACATTCAATGCTGCCAAGACTATACTGGTTTCCTTCAATAATTACAAGAACCCTTCTCTATCACCTACAGTAATGCCAGTAAGAGTATATCTTTCAAACTGCTTGGCCTAACTTTCACAAGAAAAATGAGGTGGAACCTTATTATTGAAATCATTACCAGGGCCGCTGCGAAGAAGGTAGGCTCACTCTACCGTGCTAGAAAACTACTGACACCTGAAAGTATCCTGTACCTCTATAAGGAAATCATTCGCCCATGTATGGAGTATTGCTGTCACATTTGGGCTGGTGCATCTGCTGATAGTCTTTCACTCCTAGACAAGTTTCAAAAGAGAGTCGCCAATCTCATAGGCCCTGAACTGGCATCTAAGCCTCAGCCTCTGTCCCAACGACGAAACGTTCGATCCCTCTGCATATTCTACACGTATTTTAATTTTAAATGCTGTGACGAACTGCAGACACTTGTGCCCCCACGACGTAGACACCCTCGACAAAACCGAAAGACAGCTTAATCCCACCCCAACACCGCAGAGAATCCCTAGAGGTAGAATATCTTTCCACTCCAGTAGTTTCTTCCCCAGAACCGCTAGACTCTAGAATTTCATTCCATGTCTCTGCTTCCCCAACTTTACTGGCATGCAGAAGTTCATGTGTAACGTGAATCAACATCTTGCTGCCCAAATCCCAACATAGTGCCCCAGTAGCTGCTGCCTCTGATAGTAGCCCCTACACTACTGTGGCAATGTGCCTTGTTTTGGGTGATATATATATATATATATATATATATATATATATATATATATATATAGTTATAAGAGATGAATGCAGTTTTCTTGGAGCAGTGTATAGTATGTAGATAAATCTAATATATAGAAGGCAGCACGTTACCTCTGCATTGTTCTTCCTCATCGATATTTCATTTAATTATATATATATATATATATATATATATATATATATATTAAACCCAGTTATTTTGAACTCATACACACGACTTAATCGTGTCACATTATAAGCCAGACTTATATACTTACATATTAATAAGCAATACCGCATTAAATATATTAGAAAGGCCAAATATAACATTCAGAGAATGCTTCTACTTCAATAAATAAAGCAGAGATGTTTTACGCTACGACAGAATATGCATAAAATCACAGTAACTGCAAAAAAAGAAGCTTATAATAACTTATTAGCGATTTTTTTAATAATCCCTACCTTTACATTTTCCTTAACGCAATTAAATAACTATCTGAAGTTGCAACAATTTCTACTAGCTCAGCTAAACACATACAAAGTAAGGTAAACACGGTAATTGCAAAAGTAATATACTTAGTATGTATATTTATTGTCCTATTGTAGACTTATCTTTCCTGAGTTTAACTTGTGGGTACGTTATAACGTAGGTGAACCTGAGGTAAAACGAAATAGCGGGGTAAAACGAGATCCCACAGATAACCGAAACACAGAGAGAAAGAGAAAGAGAAAGAAAGAGAAAAGAGATCTCTTTCGCCAGGAGTCTGATCAAGCGATCACGTGGTAACGCCTTGCCGCCAATGTCTACCATTGTTTTATTCAGCCTCGTACATCGGAAAGAGTACGTATTCTAAATTTATCGATTTTGATCTATTGTTATGGTTCTGCTGAAATCGTGTTCTTTCCGAAAAAGACAGATTTGTCAAACAAAAATTAACGTTCTGACGGATATTTCTATTGGCTATGGTAATAGATTAATCAGTTTGACCTACTTAAGCCTGGCAGCGTGTAGATTGGAAGCTTTTTGAACAAGCACGTATGGGGTAACACAGGACAAAGCAAAGGGGCAAAATGAGATGTTTTAACCAAGGTGTTTACAGGTTCGTTAAGGTTAGGTGTAGTGTTTTATCTTTTTAATCGAGACTTTCAACTCATAGTAAAAAAAAAATTGGTCTTTATTTGCGTAGTAGTAGTAGTGGCAGAAGTAGTAGTCGTAGAATAATATGCTACTAGTACTAAAACGATTACTACTACCACCACCAATACTACTACTACTACTATTATTATTACTAATTATAATAACACTAGTACTACTACGATAACTAGGTTACGGATTTTGTAATGAAGGCCTAATTCATCGGACTTTATTTTCACAGGATGGTGAGAAATTACGTGAGGAAGACTACTCGCCAGTCGTAGGATGACACCAATATGCAGCAAACTGTGTTGTCTGCCCTCAATGGTGACCATGCGTACAGAAAAGCTTCCGAAAATGTACGATGTACCTAAAGGCGCAATAGAACGGAGAGTGGGGAAGCTTAGGAAGAATCCTGGTGTTTTCGAGGAACTATGCAACAAATTTGAGTTTATTTTTCTCCTAAAAAAGGAATATCTCTCTCCCTGTCTCTCAGTGTGTCTATCTGTCTGCCTCTCTCTTTCTGTATGTCTGTTTTTCTGTCTGCCTATCTCTCTCTGTATTTGTGTATGAAAAAGTTGAACTAATGTCTGTATTTGTGAACATGGGTGTATGTAGTGGATGAATGCTTCTGGGTGTGTGTTTGTTAAAGAGAAGGGAGAGTGGGCATACAAACGGTGCTCTCTATGTCAGTGTATGTGAGAGAGACAGAGGGAGAGAGATGTGCATAAAAATAATGTAGGCCTATGCAGGTGAGCATGCTTGCACCCATGCATGTTTGTGCACGTTACATTTTTGTATGATTGCATATGTTAATTTAAGAAAAAAGGGACTATTTTTTCCTAATTATTCCT
This sequence comes from Euprymna scolopes, assembly GCF_053919585.1. NCBI lineage: Eukaryota > Metazoa > Mollusca > Cephalopoda > Sepiida > Sepiolidae > Euprymna > Euprymna scolopes. The sequence goes on along the minus strand of NC_136485.1, from coordinate 53,204,288 downwards.
TACAAAAATACTCTTCTAATCTTTTTCAGCCTTTTGATCAATTGCAACGGTCTTCACGGAAGACGAAGAAGATGAGCTTGTCAGCTACGCCCAGAAGATGTTTAGTCTCTCTTCTTATGAACTTCGAAAACTGGCCTATGAATTTGTTGAAAGGAACGGTAAGTCAAGCAAATTCAAACACCAAGAGGGAGTGGCTAGCTACAATTGGTACAGATGGTTTATGACCCGCAATTTAGAAAAGGTGTCATTTAGAAAACCTGAAGCAACTTGTAGTCTCATCTTCTTTTGGCATACTTGAGGATGTAGTAGACAAACACCAACTGAATGCAGACACGATCTGTAATTGTGATGAAACAGGTGTTTCCACAGATCCGAAGTCTCTCTCCAAAGTTGTGACAAACAAAGGGAAAAGGCATATAGGTTCATTTACTTCAGCCGAAAGGGGCAGCTTGTAACGTCGGGGGCATGCTGCTCTGCTGCTGGGCAATACATGCCACCGATGTTGATATTTCCTCTGCACCACCTGAAACTTGAGCTAGTTGATGCTGCCCCAATGGAGAACGGGCTGAGTGGCAGCCAAGAGGATGTATTTAAACAGAACTGTTCATCAAATGGATGAGACAGTTTACGCAGTTTTCCAGAGCATCGAAGGAGAATCCTGTGCTGTTGATTGTCATGCAACACACCCCAAAAGCACGAAGCTGATTGACATTGATAGAGAACATGTGTCATGCTTTTGTGCTTGCCACCCCAATGCACGCATCAACTGCAGCTCTTGAATGTAGCTTTCATAATTCCGCTCAGCACATCTTATGATCACCAGGTTCGGATTTGGTTGAGTGAACATCTAAGGCGAGTGGTGACCCAATTCCAAATCACAACCCATTTTTTTCGAGCATACCTGCAGGCAGAAACAATGTTGAATGAAATCAACGGCTTCAAGGCTTCATGAATATGGCCCTTGGACCAAAGCGCCTTTACTGATGCTGACTTCATTGCATTTGACGCAACAGATACCCCTGTTGTTGCTGATGACCTCAGCCTCCATCCCACCGCCTCGACCTCCAGCCATCCCTCTGCCTCAACCTCCAGTCATCCCTCTGCCTCAATCGCAAGCCATAAATCTGTCTCAATCGCTAGCCATCCTACCACCTCACCTCGAGCCATACCTCTCCCTCAAACTCCAGCAATGCAACCATTTCAGCCTCTAACCTCCGCACCACCTCAACCGGCAGCCCTACCACACCACAAAAACACAAGGCATCAGCAATTGGTATTTTCCCAACAATCCCTTATACCTCTTACCAAAGCAAATATTACTAAACGAGTGTCGTGGCAGAAAGGGAAGCCTGCTATTCTCACGCCCCCCCCCTATAAAATTCTCTGATCGAGGAAAAGGAAAAGGTGATGTCAAAGACTCAAACGAAAGATAAATGGAAAGGTGTCAGCTTAGTCAGAAAACATTTTTCTTCATCCCAGTGCCAGGAAGAAGATACACATATCTTGTGCTGTATATACCCCAGGTTCGGTATTATTATTGTTGTTTGTTATTATTATTGTTCGTTGTTATTGTTCCTTGTTAAAAGTGAGTCTTATTAAGAGGGATGTTGTAAGAGAGATAGTTCGTGTCATAAAGAGATTCATATTTATAAAAAAAAGTTCATACTTAGAAGTGTAGAAGCTCTTTGAGTGAAGAGATAGTGTTGATACAGTCTTAGTGTTCATATTGTGTATGTAGGATGTGTATGTAAAGACATTTTAAACCACATATAATGGCAATTTTCACTTTACCTTTGGTAGAATTACAACACAAAGACGACGTTTATAAAAACACATGATGGGTTTATTTCTTCTCCCGACCGGCCGTGGTTTTCTGAGTCAAGAATTCAAAGCTTCACATTCTATGTTTCAAAAGTGACCGTCTCGCTTCTAGACGTTCGAATCCCAACTGCAGACTATCGTTTGTCGTCCTCAAACTCCCTCTGCAGTTTCTCCTAGTTCTCTAAAGTTTCTTATTATATCGAGAACTTCCCGTTTTCCATGACGTCATACACATGTTAAAACATGTGTCTTCTTTCACGTGTTTTGGAAATGCGTGTCCAAAAGCTTTTCCTTTGTTTACAAAAGGAATTTTTACCTATTTCCTAGTAACCTAAATTTCCAATATGTTAAAACATGTTTATTAAATCATCTTGTAGTTGCATTCTTTCAATTGAATTTTCATAACAGGATTGACAATGCACATTCCTTTCTTGAAACTGTTTTATCTCTAAGCTAAACAATGGGTTGTTTTCACATTCCATTTCTAATTCTCTCTCGTAATCTATTTCTAAACCTAAATTACGAGGTTCGAATTTCGTCTATTCTATTTCATTTTCATTTTAACTGAATCTCTCTTTTTTATACTTACATGAAAGGGGACAGCCCTTATTATGCAACACTTTTTCTGTGACGGACTGTGCTCTGAGAGTGCAGAAAGCTGGGTAGCCTGTCAAGGGGGCTGTACGAGATGGGCACATAACAAAGCCACAATCTTCATTTGTGAGCTCTGTGAAGACTGACATGCAGACTAAGATCCTTCTCGGTTTCCTCCAAGCATGGGGCAAAACGGGGCAATAACTGTATTTATTTAGAAAAGTGTTTTTCATCTTTTTTTTTGTTGTGGCATTGTTTTACATAATTTGAATGTTCAGTACACAGAACATGGTTTATATGTAAATGCTAACTTTGACTTGTGAATTGTTTCAATTGACTATCTTTTTCCCCCTATGCTCCCTTAAATTCATTTATCTGATATTTCGTAATCATATTTGTTATATGACGATTCTATTGTGAACATTCAGAATGAAGGTAATAAATTTATTTTAAAGATCGAATTTATTTTTATTTGTTGTGTGATCTTAATAAAGGACTCGTAATACATTCTTACTTCCAATGTTTTTTTTAGTGTAAATTATTTTAAACTGATATCAATTTTAACACTGGACTAAATAAAATTAAAACAAACTATTAGATAAAATTGTGCAACTGCAATACTTTGATAGTATTTTCAAGTTTTATTTTATTTTTGCGAATTTTTTGGTCATTTAATGGATAAGTTAACCACAAATTTGGTACCAAAATCGTACCGTGTTAATGTTAAGAATTGCGTTTTAAATTACGATAATTATTTAGTGGGGTAAAATACATGCACAAATATCATTATTTTTTTATTTCAAATTATTTACTAAAGAACAATAAAATTACCGTTTAACATTTTATGTAATATTTTTAATTCTTTGTAATAGTTCAAAAACATATTTGTATTTCTTTCTTATATGAAATTATTGCCCTGTGATAATAATGAATTATTTACTCAAGTGAAAATTACATTTTTCACTTGATTACTAAAGTAAATAAAAGATACAGTGATTTTACAACTGATTTTTAGCAGATAATTAGACCCCTAAAATTTACAGCTTCAATAAAATCTCATGTATTAAATAAAAATAAAAAAAATATATAAATATCATTTGTTTATTTTGGGGTCTCCATAAAATACCCGTAATACATTTTACTTTACTTTTTGTCTTGAGTTTTATATATTTCGAACATATATAAATCATTGCACAGTCAATAACATTACATTTAAAACAAAAAGCTTTTGGGTGTTAATGTCTCTACATTACTACTGAATTTTATAGTGTTAAATTAGTGTTAAGTGTTATAGTTAAAATGAAACTTTTGTGATAATTTTTGTTATAAAATTGTGAGGGAGAAAAACAAAGTTGTCACAAACCACTCTCATTTCCTAGGTAAGGGTTGGCTTTCTAAATGGTGTTTTTTATAAAGCCCGGTAACGCACGTGTTTTATTTTACTCAAGAATAAATTCCATTATAATTTGTAAAGTTCATGAAGTATTCACTTAATTAATAATAATATACATTGTTTTCATTTTATAGTTATTTCGTAGTGCTATCAATGAGTGCATAATGAAATAATTAAATTCACACAACAATATTTTTCTTATTTCTAATTAGTTTAACAAGTACAACATATTATACCACTGACATTTGGGGGCGCGTAGATAAAGCACTTTATTAGATCCCCAAATTACCAAAAATCTATACAGTCTTTTTGGTAAAAAGCATTAAGAATTAGAATTGTTATTTGTTAATTGTGTGATCGTAATTGCGGTTAATGAGTTACACCGTAGAAGTGCTTACTGTAAAAAAAAAAAAAATAACGTGAAGAGTGAAAATATTTTAAATTGATGAATTAAAAAATCATTAAAGCAGACGATGCTGAATGGGTTGTTATTTTAACAGCTCATTTAAAAACAATCAACTGAACATTATGATACGAACCAAACATTATATATGTATATATATATATAATTATTTTTTTTACTATAATAATTAAATACCTACAGACACTAGCGTTTCAATCATTTCGGAATTCTTCAGTGCAGGGTATCTTGATTAACACCAGCCGAACGATTCGAACTCCGGAACACGAGACATCTCTGGCTCGATCAGCGGAGACCGTATCCATTCGGCCACCATTAACCGCGCGAAACAGCCTTGAATTTTGAACATTTTTTTTTTAATTTAAAATGTTCATTACGTCATTCCGAGAGTGATATAATCGTTATACGATGATCCATGCATAAGAGCCAAATTGACCGACTTCAATTCAACTGAAAGTGCTTAACGATAAGAAATGGATTTCTTAAAGGGGCCGTCATAATATATACATATATATATATATATATATATATATATATATATATATATATATATTGTTTTAAATGAGGTGTTAAAATGACAACTCATTATTATGATAGTAAAAATAATTCTTTATATGTATATATATATATATATATATATATATATATATATATATATATATATATATATATATATATATACTAAATGGTAAGTTAACACTATGTCGTTGTGCTTGCGTTTTTTTTGTAATATTTTAAACATTTTTACGAAAAACTACTGATGGGACGATAAACCACTTTAAACAATTCCGACACAGTTATAGATTCTGTTCTAAATTTCCGATTTCGAAACTATTTCCGTTTCCGATTCTATAAAAATAAATAAATATTTAATAAGAGGTTTGTAGTTTTTTGTGCAAATTTTCAAATTTGCGGGTAATTTCCCCGTAAAATTTTTCTGTTTTTTTATTTCTTGTAATTGATTAAAAGTTGCAAGTCAAAAAATATTTATTTTGATTTGTAAACGAATGTAAAGCATGCTGCTAGAAGGATTTCATAGAGAGTTGAAAATGTTCGCCGATTGGTAGGCAAGATATGGAAACGATTAAGAACAAAACACTTAAAACGCCCCTGCTATTGTTACGAATGAATTTCTCAATTATTTTGCTATTTTGTTTACTTTTCTTTTCATTCACTCTATGAATGAAGTTAAAATGTGTTTTAATTATAAACAATTGGTTGGTTATTGGAATGATTAATTTTGCTTTAAACAAATCTAAACCGAAATAATAATATTAATAATAATAATAATGATAATGATAATAATAATGATAATGATAATGATAATGATAATGATAATGATGATGATGATAATAATAATAATAATAATAATAATAATAATAATACTAATAATAATAATAATAATCATTATTATTATTATTAGTATTATTATTATTATTATTATTATTATTATTATTATTATTATTATTATTATTATTATTATAATAGCGGTCAATATTTAGATTAACACTCTGAGTTAAATCGCCATTCCCAAAGGAAGTAACGTAAAATAATCGGTAATTCCTCTTTGTGGCACTGGCATGCCAGAATTCCAGATTGCAATACGCCATTTAGGTTTGCTAAAAAGAACACCAAATGTTGCGCCAATAAGCCAAAGTTTATTTCGTCATAAAAACAAATTTCTACAGAAAAAAAAACATATTTGTACATTGGTATCTTAGTACACAAACAAAAAATTCTATGTGAAAAACCGCATTCATTATCGTTTAAATCCAACAACGGAGCTGAAGACGATGATTGTTTTCTAAAATAAAAATAATTTTATTGATAAATCTCTGTATGACATTCTGGGAAGGTATTTGTTTCCAAAGAATGAAAATGAATATTGTTTTACAAAAAAAAAAGAGAAGGATTGCTTTGTAATTCGAAATTAGGCAATGATTTTTCCTATTCAAATACCGATTCCGATACCCGAAAATTTTTCGATTTGTCAGATTTCCGATTCCGATTCCGATTAATCGTCCCAACTATAGTTAAAAGGGAAACCATATTTAAAAAAAAATATATGATTCTGATACTTTTGACTTTTTATCTTATTTTGAAATTGACTAATTTTATCAAAATTTTAAACGAAAATTCGAACGTTGTAGCATTTTACAAAAGTTCTGGAAAGTTTGGAATGCTAATTTTGCGTGCAAATATTTGCTGATTTACGAGTAATTATTTTAAATTTATTTTTAACTCGAAATGTTACATATTAGTGCTATGTAAATTTGCAAGTATACAAGCTGCTGTAACTTGGATTTTTATATTTAATTTGTTTAAATTCAACGACATGATCTGTACATATTTACTCCGAAATATCTGTTTTAATTTACTATGTTGACTTAGCTTTGTAGATTTTTTATATCTAAAAATAGAATGCACTCTTGCTTTGTTTACTGTGTTGCCTCCGAAATCTTGAATTTCCATTAAATAGCAAATGAAAAACATACAAGTTAATTGGCATTTGTTAATTTTCGAATTAAATTTTCCAAACTTTATTTAGAAAATATTTTGCTCAGTCGATCATAAACACACACACATGTACACACACACACATATATATATATATATTTATATATATATATATATATATATATATATATATGTATATATATGGTATACTTGACATCTTCATAACAGAAACATGTAACACTAAACATCCTGAACTCAAAGTATTTATATAAAACATATAAGCTCCGAAAATAGAACTGACTTAATTAATTAGGTTAATAGTTTTAAGAAATGAGGATAAACCGAGAAACAAATGTGATATCGATGAATTAGAGCTAAATCTGGTAAAGACATTTATAATTCATGCACCTTGTAGTACTACAAATTATTTTCTCTTGTTTTTCGTTTTATTTTACTTCAGTCGATTTCTCTAAAATCCAACGACTCACAACTTGAACTCTTATGAGATCCATAGATATCCGAATGTTGCATTAAAGTTCTATTATCCAAACGAGTTCAGATATAAAACCCCTGTATCTATGAACAGATACCCAGAATACAGGAAACGTAAGGATTGACTTACTGTAATATTATAAATCAACTTGTAAATAACAGCTATATTTTGCCTTTTAATGCTTACTGGCTAAGGGCATATCGGGGCAATATTAATGTTGAAATATGTTCATATGTGCAAAGTATAAAATACTGATAAAACTTCATTTATAGGTGATGTGACTCTGCTTCGGCTGAGGCAAGGAATACTTGAAGATTAGCAAAGGGTTTACTATTATAGATATAATGTACAGCATGCTGCATACACAGTAACCACTCTTATAGCATGGTTTAAGTTGAATGAGGATGATGTTAATGCACAGAATTATGTGTACTCTGCCAGTCCTCTGCTTCATGTATTCAATAAACATAGCGAAACATTGACACCGAAAAGAAGTGATATAATAATATGTGGACCCTAAAGGTGTAAGAATATTTCATTTGCGATTATTGCTACAGCATGTTTCCGGAGCTAAATCACTTTAGAGATTAGCGTATTGTAAAAGGTGAACGTATGTCTAAATTAAAGAACATGCTTAAAACTTGTCCTTCTCCAAAATGATGAAACATTTAAAATTACTTTAATTGGAGATACTTCAATTTTAATGCCTGCGCATTATCCAGTCCTGCTTGCTTCAATATGTGCATATTTAAACCCTAGCGACTCAATTTATTTATGGATTAGCCACATAAACTTTATGATGGAATATTTTTACACCAGTTATTAGCTATTGGTCAATCTCAAGATATAGGTGTGCAATACATAAATACACCTATGCTTCTAACTTTTATCATCTCGCTATATTTTTTAAGCAAAAGCAAAGTAGTGATCAGAATATCAAAATATAATATAACTTTATATATATTAATAAAAACATCATTTTGGTTTCTGCTATGAATTCAATAGGCATATATATGTTGACTAGAGAGAACTTGGACGCATGCTGGAAAGAATATTGTGTACGGGGGGGGACTTATATATCCATTGTCATTATGCCGAGGTTCTAAGGCATCTGTATCGGGATTTCTCAGGGTAACCTGACATGAGATACTATTTGTTATATTAAAACCACGATTAAATGCTTAAATTAACATTGTAATTGCAACCGAAATATCATGCTCTCGGTATGGCTTATTTGCACTTGCTTTTACGAAGAATGGTTTATTTTTCAGGTGTTGTTAAAGCACAATGCTGATATTCCGTAAAACCAAAGAATGCTTGTACTGGAATCAACTTAGATAAAGAGACAAGAAAAGCATTCCATTGCACGCTTAAATTCTCAATTGGAGAGAGGAAAATTATGTTGTTAACTTACTCATTTTGTGAGATATAATGTGACACTTTCATAGCATATTCTTATATCAAAGTATGTTATACAAATATCGAGTGCTAGCATTTTCCACCAATCGTAATTATACTATTATCGTTAAACAATACACTATTATAAATCTATTCCTGTTAAATCAAATTTACAATGTTTATTTTGTTTATTATCAATCTTAATTTAACTCATTGCAATTAAACTGATAATGTGTTCTTTTTAAATTCTCGTTGATAGTCTTTTACTGCTGAATAAAAAGCAGTGTCAGAAATGTCCAATAGACTTTGTTTTTTGTAGATTCTTATATTTTAGAGATTTGCCTCCTATACATTTACGAATATTCGGACATATCAATATAGCCATTTGTCACATACATGTGTATGTTGTCTATGCATGCGTTTATAAGGGTGTGCTATTATACGGGCATGCATTAGTTTCTCTTCGTCTTGGCCTGCTTTAGATTATATTTCTAAATTTCAAATACTACGTGAGCGCTCGCATACTTTTCCATTCTGTGTGTTTCTTTCTTTTTATAAAGTCTAAAATAAACCGGATATAGATACGTGAGTCTAATTGACATATACAACCGGTAACAATGACAAATTAATAGATAAGTTTATCTCTAATTTTAATTGCATTTATATATTTATCTTAGTGGGAATCTCACAGAATAAAACCTTCGTAGTATGCCAGAATTTGTATAATGTTTTTGTATTTTAGATTGTTTATAAATTCACTTAACATGTACAAATAATTTCTAGTAAATATCATCTAATATTTTATTTTCAAAATTATTTTTCTAACAGTGAGTTTTTGGAAATGTCACATTATGCAGTGGACGTTCACTGCATCTTACTAACTACGTCATGCGAATATATATGAACATTAAAAATCTCTATTTTGTCTGGATAATACTATTTTCATGGATCTTGATATTACAAGTGAAAGGGGCTTCAAAATAAAATGTCTTTTATTTTAATATTGGCTTATTTTAAACTTGTCATTCAAAATTGTTTGTTTTTAATTCCTGTGCTCAAAAGCAAAATTTATAACTGCCCATAAATTGTATTTCGCCAAAAATATTTCCTCTAATTTTAGAAGCCGTTTATTGAAACTCCATAGAATATAGAAACTGTTTCATGCACTATCGAATTATAAAGTTGTCGAAAATATGTAAGCTTACATACTTTTTTCTTTTAATTCACACTATATTTTTCTATCTGTTATATTGATATTTTATCTGGCTGGGGGTCTATTATTATTATTGGCATTATTATCTTTATGTCCACACTGCCAGATAAGAATTGACTATTTTCCTTCAATCAGAAGACTAGTTTAAAAGTGATGATAGATTCACGTAGTTTTACTACAAACTGATTTTTTTCTCCAGCTCGTACGTTTATTATAATTTTAGTGTGGTATGATAAATTTACTAGATCCTTCGGAAAAGTACAAAACGCCCTCATATATAGAAATGCAGAAAATAACACCACAGCTTCTTGCTTGAAAATCCCTATCACCATCGCGATCAGAAAAATGTAATGAAATTCAATACTTTGATATGATTTCTGGTGTTAAAGAATTATTGAAACGAGGCAATTCGTATATTCATCTATGAAAGTCTTTCCTGCGGATAATGTGCGACGAAAAATATCATAGATACATTTTATAGGTATGGAAAAATCGTATTGTTATATCTACAAATGATTGAGGGCATACATTGATTTGCAAATTAAGGGGTGTATGGAAATACGTTACACTTCAAAGTGTCTTTGGGATAAAGTCTCTGGACAGAAAATTTTCGCAGAAATTCTGTCTAGAACGGTTAACAAAAAATCCAAGATTTTCAGGTTTAAAAATGTTAATTATTATGCCAGAGATGATCAAGAGTGACACTCACACATACACCCCTCACACACACACACACATATATATATATATATATATATATATATATATACATATATATATATATATATATATATATATAATCATGCTTTGTATCTTTTACTTGAAATTACAAATAAGCATATTTGCTAAAAAATGTTTTGAAAATTGACAGACAGCAATTAGCCATAAAAACATACACTTATTCCCTGCATTCATACCTACAAACTGATATTAAGCAATAATATTTGACTTCATTACAGATGAATTAAACATACATTGTAAATGTGATTCTCTACGTTGAAGTCATATAAAGATTTTCTAGATATACGGTAAGCATATGGAATAATTAAGAAAAAAGGGAAAATATGTATTCTTTTACATTTTAACGAGTTATAATATTACTACAATATAGAATAATGTCGATTGCTTGATTGTAGGAGAAAATACACGTATTTGTAGTATGGATTTACTTTAAATATGTGTGGGTAATCTGAACTTAAATTGTATGTTTAATATAAAAGTGAATGTATTTTTGTCAATTATCAATACGCGTTTATGTTGCCCGTTACCAACAATGCATGCTCTTTATTCATATCTGTAGATGAGAAATACCAGCAATAGTCGATTCTGTTATTGGTAATAAATTAGAAATAAACGTAGTCGAATACTGCTAAAAAAGTTAAATACAACAAAAAACTTGTGCCGTGGAATCTTTTCCAAGATAGTTTATGTAGCAGTTATAAATGCAGGAGTTATGCAGACATAAACAGAAAGTTTCTTAGTAGAAAGTAGTTTTATTTCAGAAGATACCGGAGAAGCTTACCTAGGCATATGGTCAGAAGCGAAGCGTTCGGAGTCTTGCACATGCACCCTCCATACCCTCTTCATTAATTAAGGAGTGTTTCATATGTCATATCAGAAACTATTCCAATGACACCATTGCTGTATGTCAAGTACGCAAAAAATAGTGGTTGCAAATCTGCAAAACATGAAACAATTTACTGTTAGAAATGGTGGTTGACTATAAAATATTGCTAAATAGTTAATCTCACACGATAGTAGAAATACTGTTATGGATTTATTCCAAAGGAGTTCATATGTTTTACTACAAAATATGACACATTTCATCAATAATATATGCTTAGTTCTTCGTAAAAAAAAGAAAATATAATATCTCAAAAAATCTGCCCTGATTATTTTATATGGTGTAAAGGCGCTGGCCACTCATGTTGTAAATAATATAATAATGAGATAAAATAACCAACATACAAGAGTAGCTATGGTTCATACATTTACAAACCTGAGTTAACAGATTTAATCCATTAACAGTACGTAAGTCAGTTGGCGAACCGGGTTCTTCAACTGGTGTAATATTTACAACAAAAAAACATAATATTGATAAAATTCTTTAATATTCCCGATGTGTCCATGCATTTAATTAAACTAAAGTAATCACTCTTAAATTTACATAATACCTATTATGTTTAGTCGTAATATTTAGTAGTCCGAGTTGGAATATCAACATATTTTCTTCATTAAATATGAAGTACACTCAAACGTTCAATAGAATGCAAAATAAATGCAGTTGAAAATAATATTATCATAAAAACAATCTGTTCATAGTAATTTATCGAAATTAAGATATAATTTAACTTATGTCAAACAATAAGCTACGACCGTGAAAAGAAATAAAATAATAAGGAATATGAGAAAAGTAAAATACATTAAACAACAACAAAACATACATATTTTCGGCAATTGTCATGCACATTTAGACGACATAAATTGTTAGATTTTATACCACTTTTCTCAGATAAATGCCAAATATGATATTCACATCTGAATACTTGGTTGATACAAACGATATCCTGGGAGTAAAGTTCATATTAAAATAAAAACATATATATATATATATATATATATATATATATATATATATATATGCACCCCTTTATTAGTAAAGTAAAAATGGATAATATTTATTAAATCAAAAAATATAACAAGACAAATGACTCCCAGCAGAAGGTGTGGTAGTGTTGCTAGTACACATATATAATAATTTAAAGATGCGAACTCATGACGACCTTGGTGTTTTGATCATGGAGATGCGATTCAAAATTACTACCTTGAATATTAAGGGAGTAAAAGACAACAATTGAAGAATCACAAAACGATACATAACCGGAGAAATCAGGTAACAAATCCAATCAAAAATGTTGATATAAATCTGCTAACAAATTGAAAAAAAGAGGCCCTGCATTTCTCAGGTTATTTCCTTGTAAAGAAGAATTCGAATTCCGTTTTCCTCTCTCGCAGATGGGAATCGAAATTATTTGTTGAGATCTAGAAAAACAAATCAGTTTACTTTAAATTGGATCTGTTGATCTGATTAAGTTATTCTAAGTTAATACAAGTAGGGAACCTAACATTTTCTTTGTTTTATTATTTCCTTAATTTTCTCTTCTTTATTGCATTATTCTTTCATTGTTTCTCGAGTTTCGAAAATAATTACATTATCCAAAGTGTTTTTCTCTTGGAATAGAAATGTCCATTCTTCAGATTTTTTTTAGGTTTGTCCATGGACAATAATGTCAATTATATTGACGTTATATTTTATATTATTTTCTCTCGGAAATGGTTTAATAGGACAAAAGAAACCTTAATTCCAAGAATATATATTTTTCAATGATAGTTACATTAAAAACGCATATACACATCCAAAAAGAGTTTATTCAAACGCAAACTAATATATATATATATATATATATATATATATATATATATATATATATATATATATATACGTTGCTGCAATCTGTATTAAATAGAGATGTAATCAACTATCTCAACAATAAAAACCTTCTCAGTGACCCACAATATGATTTCCCTTACTGCTAGATCTACAGCAGATGTGCTTACACTTATATCTCATAGGATTAGAGAATCTCTCGACGGAGGAAACTATTTAAGGGCAATTACTCTTGACATATCAAAGGTCTTGTATAGGGTATGAAATGATGATTACTTCACAAGATGTCCAGTTATGGTATAGCGAGAAATATATTCTCAATTCTTTTTTTTTACACAGTGATCACCACTTATCAAGACCCGGAAGCCACTGAGGGATAAGGGTTATTGCAAGTACATTACGTTAGTGTGGAGATTTGATGAAGTGTTTAATTAAGGGGGCGGTTCATTAGGAATTTGTTAACATTGGACTTGAAGACATCCAAGTTGTAGTCCAGAGGGAAGCAGGAAGACGGAACAGAATTCCACAAGCGTGCAGTTCTAAGAAAGAAGCTTTGTTCATGGAATCCACGTTATGATTTAGGCACAGATATAGAGTTGGGGAAAATTTCACAGTGGATTCAGCTAGATGGGTGTGTTTCGTGAAAGATTGGCGAGGGGTACCAGAGATTTTAGTTCAGACGAGCACCTGCCATGAAGATAACGATAAAACCAGGATAGGCTTATTAAATTATTTCACTCGGATAAGTTCATAAAAGTATTAGTTGAATAAAAGCTCACAGTATTAATGCCGGTGTTCCTCAGGGTGCTATCCTGCGCCCAACTCTCTTCCTGATCTACAAACATGATCTTCCATATCAGATCCTTACATCGTTCGTAGACATTTATGCTCATAACACTACAATGTATGATAGTATATTTAAGATCGTAACTGACTAAGTTCTCTCCGATTCTCTTTCCTCGTATCTTGAGCACATGATACAATGGGCTAGGAGTGCCTGGTTACTTTTAATGCGTCTTAAACCAAGCGTCTATCTTTACATCATCAACGCCTGATCCCACTCTGGCATTAATTGAAATGAATGGCTCTCGTCTTGTTTTTACAAGCTTCTGGGCTTACCCATTACTACTGATCTGGAATGAAACACGTCACGTACAGCAAATCTGTTACCAAGGCCGCTGGAAAAATTGTTGGACCCTTCTATCGATCCAGTAGTTATCTCACTGCTTATACAATTCTCTATCTATAAAAGGGCCAGGTACGTCCGCGGAGTGAGTACTCTTGCTACATCTGGGGAGGAGCTGCTTGAAAGGACTTATCATGCTGTGATATACTTCACAATTGACTTCGTAGCTTCGTAGAAGATGCCCTTTTTTTCTTCCCTGTAACCTTTATCTCACAAAAGAGATGTTGCAAGTTTACTTCTATTTTAAGGTTATTTTCCTGGCAAGTGCTCGTCTGAGTTTCAATCGATACCCCCCTCGGCAAACTTTCACAAGAAACACCCGTCTAACTGAAAACACTATCAATAATGCCACCCAATCTTTATCTGTGCCTAAACCTAAAGGTAGATTACATGAGCAAAGCTTCTTTCTTAGAATTCCACGCCTGTGAAACTGTCTTCCGTTTTCTTGCGTTCCAGCTTACTACAACATATTTTTCTTCAAGTCCAACGTAAACAAGTTCTGTAAAAGCCGGTCCACTTAAGTTAACACATTTACCGATTTTCCATTACTAACGATTACTATATTGTCCCATTGACTACTGTACAGCCTTAACCCGTATTCTCGAGTGGTCTCTGGGCCTTGATAAGTGGTGATGCCTATATATATATATATATATATATATATATATATATATATATATATGTGTGTGTGTGTGTGTGTGTGTGCAAGCGTGTGTGTGTGTGTATTCGGTTAGATATTAATGTAATTACTTACCGAAATACCTATGCATCTTACTTAAAACAAATGACTCTATCAAACTATATCTCTTTAGAAACTACATCTCGCAAAGCAAGGATACGGGGTTTTGATGGCGGACCCTCTTATGAACCGTTTATTTTCTTTGTCCTAGCCGGTTCACACTTATTTTTAAGGGTCCAAAAAGGTGTAAACATTGGAAAAACCGTTAAACATTTCCACATTTATCTTAGATATGTGAATAAGTTCATATGTGTTTCATGTTGTACACTGGAAACGACATCATATGTGAATGCTACATTTTTTTTTCGGTGCTGTTTCTTGCTGATGGCACCCAAATACTTTTTTTTTTTAAATTAGGACTCGATAATAATATACAGGAAATTGTGACGAATTAATATATGGTATTTAAGTGTATTTTGTCTCTGTGCAAAGCCGCTACCACTCGCTATTAATAACTAAAACTTGCAGAGACGAGTCGACATGTGCAATTTAAATAAAATATATTTCTCTTTATATTTGACTATAAGATTAACCAAAACAGTACATGGACAACGCAGTGTGTAAAAGGATATATAAATAATCGTATTACTACGGACTAAACATTTCTTCTATGTGGAGATAACAAGATATATACGCTCTGCTTGGAAAATTAACATGGTGCAATTTACAAGCGTTTTACATATCACTGCGAATTTATTATGAGTAAAAAATCTGAGTTCACTACGACCCCTATGACCAGTGCTAGTGACAATAATTTGTTCATGAAGGAAAGTATGATATTCAGTACATTTATTATTTTGAATCTCTTGTTTGAATTAAATTACTTTTCGTCCAACGATATGCATTTTTATTTATCTCAGTCTAATAAACTGCCCGTACAGAACGAATTATATATATATACATATATATATATATATATATATATATATATATATAACATAGGCGTTACCACTCTCGAAAATCTTAGATATTAAAATATTGAAAAACTAAAATAAAATTAAAAGGAACAATATTGCTAATTAATAACTTTCTTAGCTTTATAGTATTGTTAAATAGCCTTTTTGTTGGAGCAACACTTATCAGATCAGTGCCATTTTTATATCGTTTTCTCTTTTCATGAAACTTAATTACCCTAACGAAAGTTATTGTTTTATTATGTTTATTTCATATATTGTTTCCCTCTCTGTTTCTCGCGTTTACACTTTAATATCTACTTATCAATTGGTATTCTGATAGAGCTATCTTCACTGTTTAAAATCCACTAGTGATTTAATCTCACCGAATTCCATATCTAGAAATATTGCTAAATTCAATGAAAGCATAGAGTATATATTTTATTAAGACGGTGAGGATCGGGCAAATGAGACCTTAAGAAATATGAACATTTTTTTTAAACATGATATTTCCATTCATATATACCTATTTAAGAAAAACCTACGCAAAACCGACATCCAGTACCGCCCCTATCCCTTCAGTATAAATATTACATGCAATTAGCGTGTTCAATACAGGAGAGACTGCCTTTGAATTTGCTGTAAATAACCGAGATAAAAATATAACTTTATCTGATTTATAGTTTTAAATATTCGTACGTGATACAATTCATATGTCGACTAAAAATATATATTGTTGATGATATTTCGTAACTTGTGCGTGCTTTAATTGTTTTCCTTGGCTTCTTTTACTATAAATATTGTTCCTCGTATAGCGAGAACTAAACATTTTGTATATACTTATGCGAACAGTGTCGGGAGAGCTCCTGTATAATTAGCTTTCTATTTATATGTGTTGCTTTCTATTTTTGTAGCTTTCTATTTATATTTTATGTTTCTTATTTAGGTGTTTGAGCTACAGTATCTACCCAGCAGATTTCTCCTAATAGTCAAGGGCCAGTATATTGCAGTCCCCTGATCAGAACAGACAGCTTGTTTATTGCTTTTTATTTAATAAGAGTCGGTGCTAACGACTAGTTTAGGGTAGGAATCTGGAGCCAATAGATATGTGGAACTGATGCTTCCCAAAGAAAAACTAATTCCTATTCATTTATCTTTTCTCTTAATCTATAATCTACTACAAACTTTTCAATAAATAACGGAAGCCTACATCCAGAAAATAGAATTCTAACATACCCCATATTTCGTTTAAGAAGTGTAAATATTATTACAAGAGACACAGTCCGCCCTATTATTCTTGTTCGAATTGGCATTTACACTTAAGTGAAGATTAATTCATGATAGACAAGACATTAAAAACTGATCTTACATATCACTACAACAATGAAATCTATGCATAACTTTCTATATGACAAGAAGCCACTTTATATTCTAAGTCTAGTTTGTACTCAAAGCTTATTTTTCTGTATACGTTCGCCTTTAGTTGCAATGTCAACTCCGAAAGAAATACGATGTATCGCAAACTGTAAAAGGAAATGATGAAAGCGTATTTAGCTATGGAATATGAATCACCCCATTTTATTAAGATACAGATTCAGGTACACAATATTGAGGAAATATTTATTAGATTCCTTTTTTTACGAAGGCATACACATTTTTCAAGGCCTAAGGGCAACTCCAGGACAAGAGTAAAAATGTACAGTAGTCAATTAGGCAATATATTAAGTGTCGTAATGGAAATTCAGTAAATGTGTAAAGAATTTGTTTACATTGGACTTGGAGACAATCATATTGTAGTCAACTAGAAAGCAGGAAAACGGAACACAGTTTCACAGGCGTGCAATTCTAAGAAAGAAGCTTTGTTCATGTAATCTACGTTCAGGTTTAGGCACGGATAAAGAGTGGGGGATTATTGATACTGTTTTCAGCTAGACAAGAGGTAATTGTGAAAGGTGTACCACTGGTGGATCATACATTGAAGCTCATTCAAGAAATTGCCATGAGAATAACGATAACGCAAAAAGAAACTCGCTAAACCTCTTCTGTGAGAAAGAAGTTGCAGGGAAAAAAGAGAATCTTCTAGGAGGCTACGAAGTCTATATTAAATTCTATCAAGGCAGTATAACTCCTTTCTGGCAGGTTCTGCCCAGATGTGGCAACAGTTCTTCCCCCTTGGGCGAACTTGGCTCTTATATAGATAAAGAATTGCATCAGCAGGGAGATATTTACTGGATCGATAGAAATACCTTACCATTTTTTCAGCGGCTTTGGCAACAGATTTGATGGACGGGTGCCATTTCAGATCAGGAATAAAGGGCAAGCCCATAAGCTTGTAAAACCATGAGTCCTCCCCAAGACGAGAAGTACTCATTTCAATTGATTAAGCATTGAGATCAGAGCGTTGATGATGTTAAGATAGAACTTGGTTTAAGATCCATTAAAAGTAGTCAGCCACCCCTTTCCCCATTGTACCAGGTGCTCAAGATTAGAAAGGAGACTCGGACAGAACTTGGACGTTTTCGATCTCAGATGTGTTACCATAAATAGTAGTGCCATCAGCATAAATTCTACGAATGATGTAAGGATGTGATTTGGAAGATCCTTAATGTAAACCAGAAAGAAAGTGTAGCACAGGATGACGCCCTAAGGTATCCCAGCTTTAATACTGTGAGCTCCTGATTTCTGCTTATTAACTGCTGCTCTTACGAGCCTATCAGGAAGAAATGATTTAATAATTGTGAAGACAGTTCCAGCTATACTAGAGCTGAAGATATTTTGAAGTAATCCTTATGCCATACCCTATCAAATGTTTTGTTATGTCAAGAGCAATCTCCCTAAAATGTAGCCTCCGTCGAGAGATTCACTAATCCTAGGAGATATAACAGTAATCACATATGATGTGGATATAGCAGAACCGAAAACATATTGTGTATCACTAACTAGTTTTTTTTTGTTTTTTTTATTTGCTGAGATGGTTGATTATTTAACGCAGATTCCAGCAACTTACTTATGACGCATAGGAGACTTATTGGCATGTACTGAGAAGGAGATGACCGGTCACCTGAATTCTTAAATGCAGGTCGAACTCATAAGATTTTCTAGGGTGATCGGAAGCGTTTCTCCTTAAGACAACGTTTAAACAGTTTTGTAAGTATGGGCTCTAGTTCTGGTTTAAGTTTTTTGAGTACTATAATTGGAATACCGTAAGGGTTGGTTTGTTTACTGGAACCAAGTTTTTTTATTAGCTTGGCAACATCACATACATATATTTGTATATCACATAGCGTGTTCTCTGATACAGGAGGAAATATTGAGGGTTGGTGGCCTTGGTCGCGAAGGGTAGAATAAGCAGCAATTTTTTTGCAAAGAATTTTGTTTTGTCTGATGCTGACGAGATTACCTCAGGC
Organism: Euprymna scolopes; assembly: GCF_053919585.1. Lineage (NCBI taxonomy): Eukaryota > Metazoa > Mollusca > Cephalopoda > Sepiida > Sepiolidae > Euprymna > Euprymna scolopes. Next base: position 53,184,825 of record NC_136485.1, on the reverse strand, counting down.
CCATTGATTATACTTGGGATAGAGCGCACACTTCTGTTCAGGATTCTGTTTGTCTATTTGCCAAAAACTGGTAGGAACCAATCCGCTGCTCAGCTACTTAAGAATTGACAAACTGAGCATACACCTCTCTTGCATTCTTAATTATTTTTACAATGGTTGCTGGTAGTTCTGAAAGCAGCTTTACTGCATGTATATATTATGTTTGGAGCAATGGAAAAATGATTTCTGTGCGGAATGTCAGCAGCTAATTCTGGAGAAAACAACAACTGGCTATTAGTTTTTCGCTGGAACATTTTAAAGAGCATGAAACGGTCGATACGTATAATTAACAATTCTGTAGAGTCTGATACTATAGAAGACACCTCCTTTTGAAGCCTGGAACACAGAGTTAGATCAGATAAATGTACGGAGTCTGTCATTGAGTATCGATATAGTGAACGATGGAGAAGTACGTCTGAAGACATTTACACTTCATTTTTATCTTAATTGATACACTAGTATTGTCGAAAGCTCCAAGTGGAGACAGAAAAGAAAACTGAACATAGTCCAGGGCAATTTGTGAGAAAGAGGTCTAGGAGAATTGCAAATTGGCCGTCAGAGCCAGTCACACGTGTGGATTCGTACACAATCTTAGTGAGGTCATAAGCAATGGGGAAATCGTGACAGAACCTCCCCTAATCATTGTTATTGCGTGTGTGGGTAAACCATACCTGGATTATCCTTATCTCTGTCGCATCTTCTAAATTTATATTTATGCCGTGTAAGAACGTATAATATAGACCGACATGCCGTATTGTAAAATTATTTATGGTTTACATTTTAATTAATATAATCAGATTCATAATTCATTAAAGCCGTATATATATATATATATATATATATATATATATATATATATATATAAATATATATATACATATATATATATATATATATATATATATATATATATATATATATATAGGGAGAGAGATAGAGGGAGAGAGATAGAGGGAGAGAAAGAGAGAGAGCGAGAGAAACATCTCTATTTCAAGAGAAAAACATTTTGCGTGGTCTAATTATTTTCGAGCCTACGACAAATTTGAAAGAAAAATAGAATGAGAAACAACAGACAAGTAAAGAATAAATAAAACAAGAAATAATATGTTCCCCACTTGGAATAACAGAATAACTCAATCAGATAAAGAGAATACTATATATATATATATATATATATATATATATATATATATATATATATATATATGTGTGTGTGTGTGGGTGTGAATGTGTGTGTGTTTCTTTGTGTGTGTGTGTGTTTCCATAGTTGTGTTCATATATGTTTGTTTGTACTTATTTATCGTTAGTTTTATTTAAACTATCATTTAAAACCACTTCTTATACACAATTATCCCGACGGTTTTACCTTTCATCCTTCAGTTTTACAGTGAACATGAATGTACTTTTCTGGTCATAATATCGAGTTTGAAGTCTAAGGAAGTCATACCTACATAATGTCTCTTGTTATTCCGGTTTTCTTTCGCAAATGTTGTGGCCTGGTTAACTATGCTTTGGGCAGACATTTATTTTGAAGTGGGCGAAGTGGGCGAAGTGGGCGGTATCTACAATTGCATTTATCTTTTTCGTTATTAGTACTTTTATTTTTATTGCTAGTATGGTTGTTGTTTTCCGGAGTAAGTTTTTATTATTATTATTAGTAATATTATTATTATTATTATTATTATTATTATTATTATTATTATTATTATTATTATTATTATTATTATTTCTAATAGTATCACATATGTTTTTGTGTTAGTTTTATTTTGGTCATGTTTCCCACTGTTATGTTTTTTGTTGTCGTTTTCATTATTATTATTATTTTATATGTTCCTATTATGTGCTTTATTCCCCACATCTAAATTCTCACAGCAGTTGTAGGATAAGTTTAGGGCATTGGTATTGAAGATTTTGTGTAAGGGATTGGTTGCGGGAATGTGCTTTTCGATAAGATCTAGAGATTTTTTGTCCAGATTTGTTTTTGACGTTTGCCTGTATGGTGCTGTATACCAGGTTACATTTCTTCTATTTTTATCTTTGTTATAGTTATTTGTGTTGTGTTGTTTATATTTGATATCAATATTTTTGTATTCACTTTTTTTAGGACTATTTCATAGATATTGCTTTGCCTGTTGAATACATTTTTATCGATTGAGTTTTTGCTGAGCCTATTACGATCGAGTTAGGAATCTGTTTTATAATTGACTAGCGAGGGGTACCCGGCGTGGCCCGGGTGTTTTTATGGGTGTTTGGTGTAAAATAAAAAAAAAAGCCAGAAGTGAAATATGTTTGAAAGTCGTCGAGCGTTACGATGACGACGATGACGATGTAAGCATTGTTATAAACGAAGTAAGAAAACAAAAACAAAGTTTTAATTAAGCGGGGAGGGGAGTGGGTAAAACACAAAAAATAACGTAAGGCAAACGAACGATTAAAACAGAAAACCAACGAACGTTACGTGAAAAATGTCTTAAATAATACAGGGTTAAATATTTAAATTTAAAAAATCGAAAAAATAAAACATCTCACACCACGATTCGAACCCAAAACGTTTAGATAATGAACCAAGGTCGCTAAAGCGGCGTATATAAAGTTTGTTCGGTTTATCAACTATTTAAAGTAAATCAAGTCACGACGTCATGACGTCATCTGACGCATGCGTTGTTGACCCTCCCCCCTGTCGAATCTGTCTAGATATCTCTCACTCTCTCTCACTCTCTCTCACTCACTCTCTCACTCTCTCTCACACTCTCTCTCACTCTCTCTCTCTTTCTCTCTCTTTCTCTCTCTCACTTCGTTTGCCTTACTCTAAAGACTGGAAAATGGCGTGTGGCTGTTTTTATTTAAAAAATAATCTTCGATCGTTAATATTTTTTGTAAGCGTATTGTTTTTCTTCACATGTTTGGCTTGGCTTTATTTTTCGTTTTACTATCGTATCTACCTATTTGAATGTGGTAATAACGTTGGTAAATTGGCCAAAGCGTAGAAGTTCGTAGTTTAGCTTTAATGTTTTTTATTTTACCTATAACAATATTTTTAAATTGTAAATTACGACCGCCATTAGAGGTTGCTTACGTCAAGATCACTTGACATAACTCAGCGGGTTTTAAATACAAGTTGACCAAAAATAAACGGCCGCGTGTACACTTTATGTAGAAGAGTTGGCGGCCGTATTGTTTGGGGCAGTTATAAATCGATTTAAAAATATGTAATGTTTAACATTTAAATGTCACTTTTTGAGGGGGCCCCTGCAGAAAATCGATCAGTTGACGCACTTCTCGATGTCACTTTGGGCCAATTTTTCGATATTTGTCGTCTAGATGGTGGGGCTTCTATTTTGGTTAATTGTTGTTGTGTTTGTCGAAAGTTTTTAGCAGACACACAAACATACATACATACACACACATACACGCATTTTCGCTTTCATATACATATATATATATATATGTATATATATATAGATTAGCGAGGGGTACCCGGCGTTGCCCAGGTGTTTTCCGGGGTATGTGAAAAAAAACCGAAGCGTTGAGGACGCGCAGTTGGAAGACAGTAAAGTGTTTAAAAAAAATGTGGTCGTTTTTTATTGACTTGACGACGATAGGTATTCAGCAGTTATTTTGTGCGGGACAGTTTTGCATAAATGGGTTTGTTTGTTTTTAAAAACACGCTCCCTCGTCTCGATATGACGAAGTCGACATTGAACAAACTGGCTGTCGGCCTGTGGTTAAAGTCGAGTTTCGCTTTTTTCATACTGAAAATGAATGTAACGCGTGCCGATGCGGGAAATGTGGAATAATAAAGGTTTGAAAGTCAATAAAATTAAATAGCGAGGCGAGCTCGGTGGATAATTCGTAGATATTACAATTTATAGGTGATATAAAAAGTTTTAAAAAGATGTGAAGCGAGCAAGCGCTTGTTTGAAAGAAGCCTTGCGTTGACATCGAGGAAAAGCGAACATACATACATACACGCATTTTCGCTGTTATATTTTTAGAGGTTGCCTGATTGGACCTACGATTTACGTATATTGGATCAGCGTTATCTTTTAAATAGTGTTCATATGTGTTTTTATCTAAATTTCACGGGCCGTCCAGGACGTTTGTTATTTTTATGTTAGCTAATACGTCTATTTTAGGCCAATATTTTTTATTTCCTTGTGTATGATTTTCTTAAAGTTTTCTCCCTTTACATTGTTGGAGTATTTTATTATAGCAAGTCCATCATCTCTATATAGGCAGATATCCGTAGTTTTTAAATATGCTTGTGAGTTTATATAGACTGAATACTCCCACACGATCTTATGCATCTGGAGAATACAGGACACCCAATGCCAAATCAAACGAATCTGTCATTTTTGTTTGTATCCATTGGTTATTTTTATTTATTGGAACTGATTTCCTAAATTTTTTATGATCTTGATTTCTCCCGAGGAGATATCAGTGTATGACTCGGAACATCCTAAAGAAATGTTGAAAAGTTCTTCAGATATGGAGGGTTAGAAGTCTATGATGTCAAACTGTATAAAGGTATATTTATTTTTGTTTTCTATATTTTTATACCACGTGATTGCTTCGGCAGTATTTGCCCACTGGTATAATTCTACATCTTGTTTGATTTGTTTGCTATCTTAAGAAAGCATTGATTTGCTTATTCTACCTATTTTTGATATATTTTGTTTTATCAAGTAGGTGCTGGGATTACTGTTGAAGTCACAGTTGGGGTCTTTGAGCAGAATGTATGCTTCTCTAGGTTTTAATTTCCCCACTTTATCGCTAATTTTTAATTAACCGGTAATTTCTTTACTTTCAGTATTTATTATAACTATGTAGTTGCATTGGTTTTATCCAGTTAGTGTATTTTTGTACTGTTTTTATGTTATTAGTGTGGTATAGTCTTGTCTATCTATTTTAATAAAAAAGAGTCCGCCCAAGTTACTTGTAACAAGCTATCACTTGACTATGAAAAATGTATATATATATATATATATATATATTTATATATATATATATATATATGTATATGATATTTTACAAAAAACAATTTCTACATTTATTACTACAATATTCCTGAGGATGATAGAAACACTTCTGCAAAAAGAGCTCGCGATTATGGATCCAACTCATACAATTCGAGAATAACACAAAAAAGAACTATTCGGAGATTGGAGGAGATATAAAGGAAAATTGTAAAACAGAATAACTCCGTGCTATTCAATAATATTTGTCTAAATGATAAGATGCTGCATATATATATATGTATATATATATATATGTATATATATGTGTGTGTGTGTGTGTATATATATATACATGTATATATATATATATATATATATATATATATATATATATATATGTATATATACATATCAGATCGCCTTGCTTGCTTGGGCGTTAACACCGTCCATCCTTTTTGTGACATATTTTTAAAAAAATGTTGCTTACCTATTTCATGAGCGTGCTGCGTTAAGTCCGATATTAAAAGCCACTGTTGCTAGGCAAAAACACTCAAAGCCAAGAATATTTTTTTGTTTTAACTCATTTTTACGTTCTTTTCTTAAAAATAAATTTTATTTAACCCTTTCAAGTTTAAAAAAAAGATTGATTTTAATATAATTATACAATATATAATTATGATAATATTTATCACCATATTTATTGTTTTTTGTATCGCTAATATGCATTCTGACGAATCATGATTTCATCCATTACTTACAAAATATTTTTTCAAGGGGAGAGGAGGTACAAAGTGTGCTTAGTATTGATTTTAGTAGGGTTTTCCTTAGTTAATGCTGTCAGTTTTGCTCTCGAAGCTTCTTGAATTCTTTTTTTAATCATCACTTTAAAAATATGTTCTCAACATAATAAAAAACAATATAATCTCTAAATCACGTTTTATTTTGAATGTTTTTACCATTACATTTTAAAGGCTTACGGATAGACAAGTACGACTTAAAAATATCGCGGGTCGTTAAACACAAAAAGAAAAACACTTTTTTCAAAATCGTAAGTTTATATATAACAAAAATGACGGGTTAGCAGACAGACCTGTATAAGTCGGAGAAAAATGGAAAACAAAATTGAAATAACGAAATGTTTCAATGTCAAATAAAAGCTTTAAATCAGTTCTGTAAATCCGACCGATTTACTAGAAAGAAGTATATAACATTGTGCCCCTGTAACAAAAATTTAAATATAGATGTTAGCTAGTTTTTTTTCCAAGTAATTGGGTACCATAATGTTCAATAATTCGCAAAAGATTGTTGAAGATAGACGAAAATAAAAACTGGTAATACGGTGCCGATTTTTCAGGTAGACCTAAATTAAAAAAAAAGATATATATATTCTTTATCCAATGAATTCGTGAGATAAATTAGAACTTTATAAAGAAAACTACATTGTATCAATATTATTTATTCACGATGTGTGTATTTTGTTATTCATAGCAAGTAAAATTGTTTTCAAACAAAAGACAAAGCGAATATGTTTTTGTAAAGTAAAAAAAAAAAAACATGTTTTAGAAAAAAATGTGTGAGTTCTGTACATTTTACACGACGTAGTTATCCTACATAAAGAAATTAAAATATACTTTTTGGTGCAAATATATTTCAACCGCCTTTACAGATAAGATAAAAGAAGGATATTTTTTTAAATAAGAAAACTGATCATTTTAGCGTGAGCGATCACTTTCCTCTGTCAATTTGAGTTAAAATGAGAGACCGCTTCTTGGCGACGAAGCTAGACATCCGACAATTAACATTTTTTGAAGTTTGGTGGCAGGGTCGTGTCAGAAAAAAAGAACTCTGTTGGAGGTGGGCTCACAAGTTCCAAACATATTTAAAATACGTAGAAATACTTGACAACATATGGGGGAGTTTTCTTTTTTGTACGACTTACTTTAAATATGCTCATAGATTAATATGACTTAATCCATTAACTAATATTTGTAAATACTGATAAATTTGCTAACACGCACACCCACACACAAAAATAATGGGTTGACCTGTACACAGCAACTTCTTTCCTTGCACTTTTTCTTTTCCTTATTTTCATTTTTTTTACGACGGATTATAACCCCTGATATATGAAAATACTTCATTTAATCCATGGACAATAACGTAAATACTTTTTTATCCAATGTATTCCGTATGGTTTAACTGGTCGCTATGTCTGTTTTCGTCCTCCCTTGCAAGTGATTTTTTTGCTAGCACGCGTGAATTTGCGGATATTTTTACGTTTGTTTTCTCGTGTGCGTGTTTTTAATTTCTGAGCGTTTCTACAATAATTCTCTATACTTACTTGCACTTTAATATATTAATCCTGTAACAAACTATTCCAGAGCTTACTAGCAAGGGTTCACAGGTAGTCTAATAATTTATACCATTGCTTTTCAATTTCTGAAGTATTGTAAAATACATCTCAAACATCCACGTGTATGTTATCATGTGTCTGTTAAAAGTGTTCTCATCCGCTTTATATAGCCACTTACGCGGAATTTATAGGAAGAACGATCACTAGGACAATAAATATCAGAAGAATGGGAAAAAGAATCCATTATTTCGTATAGAAGTTCCCATTTTAAAGGTTAGATAAAACCTATAGATTTCGATGTGCGCATTCCCGAGTCTTCTTTTCGTTTTCTTAAAGTTTACAGAAAGTTTTTACTTGAAACTTTAGAATAACCACTGGATTATGTTATATATATATATGCACTTATAGAAGTATATATATATTTATGAATATATATATATATATATATATATTTATATATATATATATACATATGTATTTACTATAATGTACATTGAGAGGTACAAAGATAGAGAGAGCGGGAGGAGGCTTCTATAATACGAACTGCCTATATAACAAATCATATCTACTGGTGTTTGTAATTTATAATACACTAGCGAGGGGTACTCGGTGTTTTCCGGGTGTTTGCAAGTGTGTGTGATTTTGGGTAAATAAAAAATAAAAAAATAAGGCTGTTAAAATGATAACAAAATAGTATTCGTAAGTAAGTGTGAGGATCGAACCCGAACTATTGAGGCAAAGTTGGAAATTGAAGTGTGAAAGAAAAACGCGTGCGACGTAAACTATTGGGCCACCGCGACATACTAACGGAAGCACTTTTTAATTACTTAGAATTGGCCAGTGCACGTTTTAATGACTTAATGAGGTCAACTTTGACTGTGGGATAATATTTGATTTACTGCGAGAACGCTTTTTTATTTTAATTTTCCCAAGATGTTAGGGGGGAGGGAAACCATTGCCCAAATGTAATAGCAATTGTCTGATATAATGAAAATATTTCCACGTTGATCAAAACTGATTGCTTTCGGACATTTCCGGCGATCGCGAACAGAAAAATACCGCCAGAATTAGTGCCGCTGTTATTATACGAAAAAGCCTAAACCACACGCGGCGAACGAAAAATGTTGAATATTTATCTTTTTTTTTAAGTCGAGCAAATTAAATAGACAGGCGACCTCCGTTGTTAACTTGTACATACTATGATGTATATGTGATATAAAAAGTTTTAAGAAGTTGTAAGGCGATGGACTGCTTCTCGGAAAAAAAGCCTATTACAGACATCCACAAAAAGCGAACATACATACACACATTTTGCCTTTTTATATATATATATATATATAGGTTACTTTTAAAAATACACACAATGTGAAAATAATAATTGTGATTGTTTATATATGTGTTATAATTTCATTGTAAACGGTGCCGGATATAGGAATATCTGGTTTCACCTTAGGACTGGGATGCAGGCGTTTTTACGGCCTCTCTCAACCATAACACATACAACTTTAGAATACGAATATTTCGCGCACATAAATGTAGATTTTTCTTCTGTTTTAACATAAAATACCGTTCGTGTATCTATATTTCTACCTACATATCTATAGTTTACTTATATATACACTCTTTGTGGGAGTTCCTTTCTTAAAGATATCGCAAGTGCTTGTTCACTTTTGTAAACTCAAATACTAATGGATTTTATCTAATTACCAAGTACGTTTGTATCGCCGTGTTTTCGATAAATATGTATAATCGAAAACAATCCGATGAAGGAAAGAGCAAGCGATTTTGACCAAATATAAAATCCTCTTAGGTTTCACATCACAAGTGCATGTGAAAAAAGTTATTACCACACACAGAGAATGGGCCAATATAAAAATCACCATTAGCACATTTAATATAATGAGGGCACGTTTGAAATGGGGGTTTCTGTTTGAAGTACAATTGAAACGTAACTGACTTTTTTATCTTGGGTTTTAATTCAAACCACTATTACCGTATACGTAGAAAGACCGGTAGATAGTACCACTTATAAAGTTTTTGGTGTAGTATTCGGTAAGTTCTGCATGAATGTTTCGTCTGGAGCGCGAGGGACCCATAATACTGAACTTTTTTATTTAAACGTTAATTTCAGCCGTTGTATACAGGATGACCCCAAAAAACGGGCTACGTGTACTTTTTATGTGATATCTCTTTTATATATTAACCGATTGCCCTTATTTTAGAGGGCATGGCGAAATCCACGACCGTGACTACACCAAGACTCCAGTGGGAGCTGGGACAAAGAATAAAATGTGTTAAATTTTACTACAAGACAGGCTCGTTTAAGAAAACCTAGGACAGTTTCATGCGTCAGTTCGAATGTGAACAGGATCCATCCCAAAGAATTAAGAAATAGTGCACCACTTCGAGAACTATGGACCGCGAAGAACCTCAACGCTGCTAGAGATAACCGTCCAAGCCACTCGGAACATGCCAAAAAGCGAACAGCCGAGCTGGTCGAAAGAGTGAGAGAGTCTCTCCAGCAGAGTCCGAAACGCTCTGTGCGTAAGGGAAGCAAGTCTCTCGGTATGTCCCGAGACACTTGCAGAAGAGTGCTGATGAACGATATCAGGACTTACCCATACAGAATACAGATGCTACAGACCCCTACAGTCTCAGACAATACGCAGAGGAGGGCTATGGTAGTTAAGATGCTAATGAGATCGAGGAGACATCAACTTTCCTTAACCTCCTTTAGACCGGAGATTAATCCTACTTCCATCTTGATTGAAAGGCGATCTCCAAGACACATGTCTTCTGGTGGTCCTCCAGACCCAATGAAGTAGCCACCAAGCCCTTGCACTCTCCTAAGTACACGGTGTTGGCTGTAATCCCAACCAGAGGCATCATCGGACCAATCTTCATTGAAGAATCTGACGCAGCGGTAGCAGTTACCAAGAAGCGGTATGTGGAGATCCTTAAAACCTTCAAGAGTGAGCTTCAGACTATCTACCCTTCGCTTACGAGCAAGTTCTCGTTGCAGCAGGACGGAGCAAGTTCTCACACTTCAAACCTGTCCCGAGATTGGCTGAAGGAGAACTTCGGATGCCGAATGATCAGTCTCAAGCCTGATTTTCAGTGGCAACCCCATAGCCCAGACCTAAGCCCCCGCGCCATTTTTTCTTTGAGGCTATCTTAAGGACATCGTCTACGCAGGGAAACCCAGAATCATCAGAGAACGCAAGGAAGCCATCAGTGAGGAGATGAGAACCATTACGAATTCGGTATGTAGGAACGTCATGGACAACATCGTGATGCGCCTCAAGAAATGCACGGAGCTAAATGGAGTCCATCTAGAATATATGCTGTAGAACGGAAAAAAGGCCAAATACCCTAGTGTTTTGATGCGATGTTTTGAATATAATAAACTAGTTATGACCTAAGTTTCATTTCATCCGGACAAAACACTAAGAAACTAATTAGAGTTGGGCCCCATTTTTGGGGGTCACCCTGTAAAAAATAAGTTTATAAAAAGCAAAACTATGTTAACTATAGTTGAATGAAGAACACCATTTAAAGAACACCCAAGTTAGTCACAAAATGCATGTAAAGTTGGTTCCCGGTGGACCAGGACGGGTTGTCTGCAATCGATTTGATATAAAACTGGGCGAATTCACCGAGTTTGATTACAATAAGAATATGGGCGTGTTAAATATTTGTTGATCATCTTTCAATCCTGCATGGCACATAAATATAGTTTATCACTCATCTCACCATTAGTTGTTGACAGTCAACTTATTATAAGGACGCCTTAAATTTAGTAAAACATGACTATACATGTAAGGTTTTTCTCGTACGACTAGAGTGAACTGTTATTTATATATGTATTCGCCTAAGTCTAAACATATAACTTTGATGGGGTCAGGTTTTTATTATCGATATTTAACTCTATTATGGAGTTCATTTTTCACAATTTTAGTTGCTTGTTTTATGTGTGGCTGACGTAGACAGATAAACCTGTGTACTTGCAGAACTTCATACATTATTTTAGTATCATTTAATGCACCATGTTGTTCTAAACTCATATGCGCATAATTGGCAGACTTATATTAGACTCTTGGTGGTTATCTCTCTAATAAAATAAAGGGCGTCATGTATGAACATGCGTTTCTCGTAAGCAAGGAATCTCCCACGTATCCGATTATCAGGAAAACATAAACACGTATCGATCCAAACAGTTATCTTTGATGAAGCTTTTTAAAGGTTTTCTAATTTCCTACGGAAGCCAAACTAACTCACCCGCAGTGAACAGGAGACGATTCCAGTCACTTTATAGTCTGAAAAATTTTTGCTCTTACTTCCGCCGAAGAAATAAATTACGCGATACATTTTATGATTCTAAGCACGAACACTATTTTTGCCAAATCGAAAAGAACAACAAGATTCATCATAAATGAATAATAATAATAAAAATAATAATAATAATAATAATAATAATAATAATAATAATAATAATAATAATAATAATAATAATAATAAAAACGATAGCCAAGTCTCCACTTAATGAATGCGAGGAAGACTGATATTTTGATAGGTTTACTGCCAACAAGAGTCTAATGAAGATCAATAGTCGATACAAACGAGAAATCATTGATGAACTGATGTTTGCCTAATGTATATAAGCTTTCAATATTTGGAAAATGGTTTAAAGTAATAGAAAAATTGAAGATTTTGTATCACTCAGATTTCAGGAAATACCAAGGGTTCTTTCTAAAAAATGGATTTTTGATAGCTCGTATTGAGTACTAGTAGAAGTAGTAGTAGTAGTAGTAATATCAGTAGTAGTGGAAGTAGTAGTATAGCAGCATAATTTGTAATAATAATAGCATTAATAATAATAATAATAAAATGAGTATTATTATTATTATTATTATTATTATTAATATTACAGGGTGACCAAAAAAAAAAGCTAAATGGAGGCCATCTTGAATATATGCTGTAGAACGGAGAAAAAAAAGGCCAAATACCCTAGTGCTGTATGTGATGTTTTGAATATAATAATCTAGTTATGACCAAAGTTTTATTTTATTCGTACAAACACTTAGAAACAAGGCCTAATAAGAGTTGGGCTCTGTTTTTTTTTGGGGGGGTCACACTGCATTATTATTAATATTATTATTATTATTATTATTATTATTATTATTATTATTATTATTATTATTATTATTACTTGCACACAAGAAGATTTCACACAGGTCATTAAATATCCTTGAAAACAGCATGGGGTATTCCATGAAAGCTGAGTTATAACAAGTCTCCTAAGATTTCTAGTACTATTATATTATATTTACAAATACATTTGCATTATCCCAACAGCTTCTTGTCATTGATTTCTCGTTGCAAGCTGCTATTGGTCCTCAGTGGAATTGGGGTGGCAATAAGCCTCTCCAAGACCCCAGTTTTCTTCGCACATAAGGCGGAGGTCTGGTAAGTGCTCTCCTCGGCATTCCCTTTTTCCTTAACTCTACTCCGCTATTCCGTCTAACTCTGTTTCTGAGGGGTAGGGGAAATGAATGTCGTAATGTTGGATAGGGGTACAGAATTATGCGGCTTCATATTCTTGGATCCGTGTAACATTTCATGTGTTGCCTCTGCAACAGATTTTTTGGCCAGGGCTTGTGGCTCATGTGTGTCAGTCTCTTTATTCAAGGGAGTTGTTTTATATTAAAGCTGTTTTCATTATTGTTGTTCGTTTATTTTTCCAGCCATTTCCTTTGATTCTAATTTTCCTCATTTTTTTTTGTTTCAAAGTTTTTTCAGGAGTGTTTCTACTGCTTCTACAATTATAGGTAGTATTTGGATTTTCTTCATATTCCTCTCCCGTTTAACTCTCTGGCAAGCTCTGGGTATTTGCTCCGTTTATCTCTTTCTTTGATATTTATTCTGCGATCAGCTGGAACAGCAAAGTCTACGTTTCACAGGACGTTACTTTCTTGTTAATTATCACCACCCCTGGTATTCTTGCTTGTGTGTATTTATCAGTTTTTATGTACATGCCCGATAGGATTTTGTGATTCTCGTTTTCCATTACTGTTGCCCACTTATGTGTGCACCACTTATATGTTCGTTTGAAATGCAATTTTATGCACAATTTCCAGTTTACTTCCCTTCGCACTTGGTCCTTCCTGTACTTGTATTCATCTTGGGCCTGTTTGCTGCATTTAGTAATATATAGTTTATCGTTTCGTCTTTTTGTCCACAGAGTCTGTATTTGATGTTTTCTTGTGTGTTGTCGGTATTTGCTTTGATGCGGTTTGTTCTTATCGTTATCTTGTGTTGCGTTCATTACGGACTTAGTTTCGCAGGTATGTGTCCTTTTCGCAGGCATTTCCAAGTGATTTCATTATTTTCATGTTTGTCGTCCTTATGAGTCTTCCGTGGAGTTGTATTTCTTTCCATTATTTCTCGTCTTATGCTTTATCTCTTTGTTTCCTGCTTTGTCGAATTTTTCTGTGTCTCTCGCTGCCAGGATTTTCTGTCCGTGTTTTGCGTTATGTATTGTTCTAATATTTTTTGTGTCATTCACGCAGGCATCTATACAAACTAGTCCTCTACCGGCTTATATCTTTTTCGCGAAGAGCCACTCTACATTGCCCCTATTATTATTATTATTATTATTATTATTATTATTGTTGTTGTTGTTGTTGTTATAATAATAATAATAATAATAATAATAATAATAATAATAATAATAATTATAATAATAATAAAAAATGGAGATAAATTAATAAGGAACCAATGCCAAAGCATTAGTTTAAAGCTATACTGTTTGCGTGATTTTCATAATAAAACAAAACGAGGAACGCTATGTTGGACGATTTTGAAAAGTAGACTGGCAAAAAACATCAACACAGAACCACAGGAAATTGAAGTTTTGCTGAATGCTGGTAACCACCCCCTCTCTTACTTTCCTTTCCTGACAGACGCCATGCTAAAGGATCTTAAATCGCCCCTTCTTAGGTGCATGGTATCATAAAAAAACCTTGACACTTCAAGAGCATGTGGACCTGATCAAATCCCGAATATGCTATTAAAAATGCTCCGCTGAAGTAGCTCCAGTTCTCACCAAACTTTACAACGAATGACTTAATTTATCTTGCTCTCCTAACTGTGATGGAAAACTGTATTTGTTATATCAGTTTTTAAGAAATCTGGCGAAAGAACTGACCCATTATATTATCGCCCTAGTAGCCTTCTCTCAGTTTTCGCCAAAATATTTATGGATTTAGGCAAGCCCGTTCCACAGCAGATATCCTAACTGTAATATGTGAACATGTATACCATTCTCTGGACGAAGCAGAGGAAGGTAGAGTGGTAGCTCATGATATATCTAATGATTTTGACAGACAATGACATTAAGGTCGTCTAAGGAAAATCAAATCATACGATGCCACTGGACGAATACTTAAGATAATTAAATCCTTCTTAGATAAGAGAAAAATGCAGGTTGTGCACGACAGTCGTATATTTAAACTATATGATATAAATGGATGAGTGGACGTTTATCATTCCTGATATTCATAAATGACCTCCCTTATAAAATTGCATATGAGATGCGTAGATATGCTGATGACACCACGCTCTATAAGAGACACAACAGGAAAACATGAGCACATATCTAAAGAAATGGTAGAAACACTAGAGGAGGTCCTCCAATCTGTAATAAAATGTGGACAAAAATAAATGTTCACATTGAATGCTGCCAATACTAAACTTATCTTTACCACAAATACCAATGGTCAAAGATATATTATTTGACAGTATTTCTTTTAAACTCCTCGGCCTAAAGTTCAAAGGAACATGAGTGGGAACAATTACATTGAGAGGATTTCCCGGACCGCTGCGAAGGAGGTAAATTCCTTCTTCGTGCTAGAAAACTACTAACGCCTTAAAGTATCCTGTACCTCTATAAGGCCACCGTTCGTTCAAAAGAGAGTCGCCAACCCGATAGGTCATGAACTGGAATCTAAGCTTCAACATCTGTTCCCTCGACGAAATGTTGCATCCCTCTGCTTGTTCTACAATTATTTTAATGGCGAATGCTTTGATTAGCTGCAAACACTTGTGCCTCCCACGACGACAATACCCCAAAAAGTCCGACAAGGAGCTAAATCCCACCGCATACACAGTAGATACCCCTAGGAGTAAGAGAGATGTTTACTCCAGCAGTTTCTTCCCCAGAGCCGCTAGACTTTGGCATTCCCTTCTGGATCCCGGCTTCCCCAACTGTACTGACATGCAGAAGTTCAGGTTTAACGTAAATGGGCATCTCCCTACATAGTACCCAAGTAGCTTATGCCCCTGTTAGTAGCCCCTTACACCAAAGTGGCAACCTGCCCCATTTGGGGTGAAAATGTAAAAAAAAAAGTAAACACTTAAATATATGCAAAATGAGCAAATCAGAAGAAAATCATAGTATACATATTCATTAAAAAACTAGATGCCCGCAAGTACAGAGATGTGTTCACAAAAAAGGTATAGCAGAGCATATGATCAGAGTGTATGGATAATGAAGGTAAAAACACCAACAATTTATAGTGGACATTAATTAATCTTCAGGCTGTGCTTGGAATATTTTCACTGAAGTTTCGGACAAAGCTGGGTCTCCTTGCTAGCATATTTATAATTGTTTGTGTGCACTGATCCAATAGGCCAGCCTGTGTTGTTCTGCTCATTATCAACGCGATCATTGTAGGTTTAATCCCTTGCTGGGGTAAGGAGAATGATAGATTCCGTCCATGGCTTGGGTAATGTGATAGTTTTGTCACACTGATGAGGTGTGATACAATGCAATAGTAGTATGTATTGATTATATATATATATATATATATATATATATATATATATATATATATACATACATATATATATATATATAGATAGATATATCGATGGTTAGATAGACAGAATGCTAGATAAATAGATATGCAGATATGTGTGAGTGTTATATTTAAATGTAAGGAAACGACAGACTGTATGTAATAAAAACGTACGTGCAAAATAGATTGCCGGTGCTGAAAATTAAATAGGTACGTGCAAAAACAATTGTCGGTGCTTAAAAAGGATTAACATTTCACGCCTCCCTCAGGTATCAGGAAATTATGGAATTTTAATGATATTTTCAGTATATATCGAGAAAATGGTCATAGGATATAGTGGATCCATTATTTTTATTTAATTCTTAGTGAACATATATATTTTGTTTAAAAAATTCCTTTTACTAAAGGTTTGGTTTTCAGTAGTAAAAACGGATTCAATTTATTTTTGCTTTTTTTATTAAAATAAAGCGGCGTAAATTAAAACAATTAAAAAATGTTTTTATAGAAACATTACGATAAAGACACCTAAAGTCTGTACTAATGAATTCGATATAACTCGAAGAAAAATTAATTTCTTGCACTATACACATTATCATTGACTTAGGCATTGTTTATCTAATATTTTCACACTAAGAACTTACAATAGAAAATATATTTCTAGTTTTTTTTTTTTTTAAATTACAGGTTTCGCATGATTTTTATGTGTGAGATTATTTTTTCGCTTTAATGAATGTAAAACTTTCGGCATAACATAATTGTCATATAATATTGAAAAGTAAGTTAAATAACATAAAAATAAGTATATAGAATAATAATTAAATGAAATATGGTTAAACTTATACAAAAGTTCAGGATAAGAATGTAGGTATGCACCCCCTTCTTTCCGTTTCATTACATTACGCCATTTTCTCAGTTTTTCGACTGGCTGATATTTTAGGCTGCCGTATATTTCATGTTTACAAAACTTGTGTTTGTTGCGCTTTTGCAAACAGCAGAATAAGTTGGTTTTAGGAAAATCTAAGCTATTTTTGTACAAACAAGGCGGTTTGTTTCATTTATTAAATATATAGGACTTTATTTTACTAATAAAAATTGATGTAGACAAAATAATCGAATATTTATCTTTTAAAGGATATTTAAAATGAATTAATTTAACTTCAAAATTTATTTGAATTGGTTAGTTCGCCGTGAAAGCATTTTTCGTAACTTGTATTTTTACGTGCACAAATATATATTTTATTGTGGAAAATTAAGTTTGGTATGTGATATTTTAAATACACTCAAAAATGAGTAGGAAAACTACAAACAAATTATGATAAATCGGCTATCAAACCCAGGTTCCCTACTTTATTCGTCCATTTTGCCCGTGCCTAGTAATAAGGAAGGTTAACAAATTATGGATGCATTTCATAGTAAATGCCTGCTCATGTCAAAATTCATTTTTCCTTAATCTTATATTTCGCGACTATTTTACTCTCTTCGTCTAGATTATATGCCTATACATTTGCATTTTAAGTCACTTAATTATCTTTTGAAAGCAAGATATAATAAGCTGTGTTTATTTACCTGAAATTCGTTTAATTACATAAAGGTGACATTTAATTTTTCTCATGGTATAATATCATCTCACTATATCATAAAACACAAAATATTACTCTATTAAATACTTACTTAGATAACAAAATAATCAAACACATATTTATAGGTTAGAAATTAAGTATAACTTGTTGTTATATGACTAAAAACTTAAGAGTCAAAACTGTTAAAATTACTCACACGTTGTAGATATAAGGTAAGCCTGTCTAATATGTTGGTGGTAAAAATAGCCACGCTTGCATAAAGTTTGTAAAAGTATTTACTTAAATGCGTGTAGTTGTCGTTAAATGACTCTAACTGCTATATGTTTGTGAACTTAAAGCGATATAACATGTTAGGAAATGAGGGTAGACTCGTTTATAACAGAAGTGTCCAATACACCAAAACTTCTTTTTCTTTTTTAGGAAAGACTTTTCGAATATAAACAATGACAAAAAAAAATAAATAAAATAACAAATAAAAAAATGCATTCCATAAAATGCATTCTCCTCTGTGTTACACTATTTTTTATTGGAATTATTTGAAATAAGTAATATGTATAATTAGTTATTTACATGCGGACGATGTTTATCCGTGTTGTTTTAAAAGTTGCTTTCAATTTAGAGACATCATGCAGCACCCGTTGTGTAGTAGGCAGCATAAGATGATACATGTAATATTTACTGAATTGACTCCGTCTTAACAGTATACTCCAGTTTTGCGATAGAGAGCACTTATGTTTATATTATAATATTATATATGTATTTGCGTCTTCTGTAGAAAAAAATGATGAGGTCGTCAGTGATGAAGTACCGTGGATCCAAAACACAGCGTCGTTAAAGAAATACGACATATGAGTATCTACACACAACAATTGATAGAAGACATTAGCTTATAACATCAGTATCTTTCAAAGGCCATGGAAGCTAGAGACCTGTGAGGAGAAGATTCAAGCTGGTCCAGGCAACCTCCCGATCCGATTATTATTTACGTCTTCTAAAAATCTTGTGATTGATAGCAATAGGAATCCAATTTGGTATGACAATGTTGCAGCATTAAGAATTGATTATATGATGCTAAATTTAATTTTAAAAATTAATACTGCCATATTTTAATTATACATTTTAAGTTATAAACATGATTGTAAATAGTTTATATCATATATAATAGTGTATATATATATATATATATATATATATATATATGTATATATATATAGTAGTCAATAGTGTATATATTATATAGTAGTTTATGGAACAATGCGCGATAACTGCACGTGTTTGCATAATCTGATGAAACGGATGAAACGCGGGATATTCTGTGTAGCTAAAATTAGCATACGTATTTTTATAACTTGCTTCCTTGCTCTACTTATGTATTGAGCACATTTAAAGTAAATACTGGAAAATTCCGCTAAAATACCATCTTTTACTTATTTATGTGATTAAATGAAATATTCACATAAACACACGTCTTCTTCTCTCACCCTCCCTGTCTCTGTCTGTCTGTCTGTCTCTCTCTCTCTCTATATATATATATATATATATATGCATGCATACATGTTTATATATATATATATATATATATATATATATATATCATACATATAACAATGTACAAAATAATCTTGAACAGTACATATTTCGTGCACGCTTCCCCTTTTTCGTTTCCTGTGTGTATCTGTCGTGTCTTCAAGCAAACTTTCGACCGCATATTACATTCACACGATCAGCGTCTATCGATATACTTCACTGCTGGGTGCCATGATTCGTGCGTTTTCAGATTGGATTATGATGGCACGCAGAGTTTTCTTGCACAAATTGTGAAAATAAATCACCCAAAAGTTTCTTCTTCCTCATTCTTATTTTATGCCTTTGAAGAAGTATACATTCAAAATTGATAGAAACATGAGAGAAGTAAAATTTTGAAGTGAGTTATTTACTTGTTTACTAATCGGAGAACACGAATATAACTTGGTTTTACTGGCAGTAGATTAGTCAAAGGAAAACCCATCGCAATCCACTAGTTTCTATTCATAAATATATACTATAATATAATATAATACATATACAGAAAGTTATGGAATTATGTATGGCAATTAAGCTACATAGATTGTTCTGCGTTTCATTCTCGTAAGAATTCGTCAGTCATGATGTTATATTACTGTTAATGTGTGTGTCGGTTTGGAAAAATTTACTACAACCCACAGCACTGGCCCAACCATTACCAAATCTAACGCGATGATAGCTCCCAAATTAGGAATAGTGAAATCCATTTTTAAATGTTAAGATCCAAGGTTAAGTTTCTTTTTTCTCCCTCTCTCTCTCTGTCTGTCTGTCTCCTCTCTCTCTCTTTATATATATATATATATATATATATATATATATATATATATATATATATATATATATATTCTCTCACAGCCCTCATAAATGGACCGAACATGACCAAAACATCCATGATGATTGTCCCACAGCTTGGGATTATGCACACTCTTATTCATAGTCATGGCCAGAGATTAAGGTTATACTTGGTGCGATTATTCACAAACTCCCACACGTAGGGATGGTACACACAAAGTCGGAATTCTTAACCTCGGCTCCTGTCAACTTCTTTGTGAATTTGCATCGGTTAAACGTCCTCCACTACATCTTTTTAGCCAATGCATATGAGATAGAATTCCCTATGCCAAAATGTATGGCACCGCATCCCTTTATTTCTACTCTAGCGCTCAGAAAATTAGGGCGAGAAGTTCGAGCATCTTTGATAAATATTTGATGAACAATTTATTTTGTTACACTAAATAAATGTTATTAATTCTGATTTTTTGTAATTTTAAAGTTTTTATTTTTTTTTTGTATATTAATATTATTATCAAATTTATATATCTTATTTGCTTTAAAGTTCATAGTTTTATTTTACTCATTTCAAGAGGTAGTGGGAAATTTTAAACACTTTACACAATATATGCTCTACAAGAGTGGCCGGGATAAGCGTGGGTATTTTATCGTGTCCATTGTAAAGATTTAGTCAGGGATCTATTAGTGGAAGTGCTTCTTATTAAAATAAAGTTAAGTAAGAAGCAAAATTTAATAGTATAACAGAGACCACACAATATTCATATAGATATAAATATATGATAGGTATTTATATAAATATAAATATATGACATTTGTCTACAGGATTCGAACGCGTCTTAACTCGGGAAGTGTGGCACACGCAACTTGAACATTTGAACGTCACTTGAGACTGAGCAATTTATCGAGAAACGCAGAAACCATACATTGTATTCTTTTTAGTCTACTGAACAATTCAGTTAAATGCAATTCATATAATAGGACCTCAGATCAGCGAAGAGGCAAAAAGAAAAACAAATAATATTAGCGATATAGATTCCAAAACGGTGCGTATTGTCTTTTGACATTAAATTATTGTTATAATATAATCAATTAATTCCCAAGGAAAAACAATCTTTTAATCTCATGATTACAATTAATATTAAAATTCCGCAAACACAGTTGAGTTCTAAAGTAGAGCGAACTCCTTATTACTGGACATTATCTGGAGACCGAATGAAATATCCCACAAATTAAAACATCTAATACACTTGTTTATATACATATCTGCCAGGTAAATTGTTTCTTCCAAAGATCACTTTCTTTTGTTACAAAATCTCAGCTTATTTGCGAGTTTCTGCTAACGTTTCTGGTAGCAAATATTATTCTATTTCGTTGATGTTCAAGAATAGGCTGAATGGCGACTACAAATAGCGAGACCTGGAAAGACAGGACACGGTGGAAAAAAAACAAATGCACTTGTTGGGGCATCAATCAAAAGTTCTTATGGCATATGCTACGCACAAAAATACACCTAAATGCCCACAATATTCACTGAAAGGATTGAAGGATGCTTAATCACACATGTATTGTGTTTACAGTGGAAACAAAGTCGGAAAATCAAGGTCAGGGCGAAAACCGCAATGCGGGGGATACCCGAATAATCAGGCTAGTGGTGGAAATAAAACAACGCAGGATTTTCATACGCAAACATGACCAATGGTTGAGTATGTGGTTGCCTTACATATAACATTTATATTGCGTTTGATAATGAAAGAGATCGACGAAAATACGAATTACGGTAAAAGGAGTATAGTGAGAGATGACGGACGTATAGGAGAAACCTTACTTTATTTTTATTTTATTATACATCTCCTCATTTAATATTTATCTACGATTCCTTTTAATTATTTTTTTGTTTTATATACACAACTATTTAGTTAATATTTTTCATTATTTATATCCTTAGTTTATGTATATATCAAGGTTTTAATTGCATGTTTAACTTTTATTTAGTGGTTTATTTTTATTATTATTTTTTTTATAGAAGCGCGTCTATCCTCGGGAAAATGTATGAAACACAGCAATTAAAATTTTGGATGTCACGTTAGACTGTACGGAGAATCGAGGCGGGAAAGGCTGAAATCATTAATCGTTCAGGTTTTAGTCTATTTAACAGTTTAGATAAATGCAATACAGATAATAGGTCCTCAAATCAATGAAGAGGGTAGATACACAAACAACAAAGAGAGATTCTCTCTTGCCGACCGGAAATTATGTATATGCTAGGCTGCTGCCCCCCCTAAAAACGATAAACTGTATTATATGAAATCTACAGTGAGAGTTACCCTTCAAAATTGTACTATGCTCTCCTGATTATCGGATATTATCTAGGGGCCGGATGAGATATCCCCTACCTTAAATATCTGAAAAAAATTGATTATATACATATATGCAAGGAAAGCTTTTTCTGCAAAACAACGCATTCTTCTGTTGGTCGCTTCTATTGCGAGTTGCTGCTTCTGTTCCTATACCAAATATTATCCTATATTCACAGATATATAAATATATATATATATATATATATATATATATATATATATATACATACATACATACATACATACATACATACAAATATATATATATATATATATATATATATATATATATATATATATATATATATAAGACATTCTAAAGGGACAGAAATGTACATTAACATTGTTATGTATTTTACAGTTGTTTTATTGTTTGTTTGTTTTTTTAATTATTTTAAATGATAGAAATACACCCCCCCCACACACACATATATATATATATATATATATATATATATATATATATATATATATATATATATATATATATTGCAATAATTTTCGTCCCTTTTTACAAGGACATCATCAAGATTTCATGGGAAAATGCTGAAGAAACAGGTTACAAACAACATGCGAGTTAAAAGGGAAATAATTTAAAGTTCCGTCCTACTCTTGAGAGAATTTATAAATATACGTGTTTCACTCGCATGTGGTATGTAGCCTGTTTCTTCAGAATTTTTTCCAACAAAATCCCGATGTCCCTTGAAATAGGGACGGAATACTTTATTCACATACCAACACACAATCACACGTACACACACGCAACCCCCACACATACATACATTATATATATATATATATATATATATATATATATATATATATATATGTATATATATATATATATATATATATAGTTTCTCGCATTTCTGATGATCGGGTCTCTTTTAGAACGTCCTATTCAGAAGGTTTGTAAAAATAAGTGTTTTGCTAAGGCATTCTGATGATATATAAGTCTCAGATGGAGTGAGAAGGTATGTCCTTCTAAACATTCTTTAACATTTATGCATTATGCCCCTCTCTGCGTTTATTGGAATCAGTCCCGGGTCACTGTCCGGTTTGTTCGCTTTTCCTTTGTTGTTTTATTTATTTTTCTGCTTACTTGTAAAGAGATGTAGGGTGTCTTGTTATTGTGACATATATGTGTCTATGTTTCTGTGTTTTCTGTGGGGGTAGTGTGAAAGTCTCTGTGCGTGTGTGTTTATTAGCGCGTTAAATGTAAGTTATATTTTATCGTTTTAATAACCTCAATTAAATGTTTGATTTTATGATAGGGTAATTAATATTTAATTTGAAATTTTAGATATTAATTTCTTTCTATTGAGATTTCCGGTTAATTATAAGAATTACGTAAGTCAAAAACAATGTGGTTTTGGGACATGAAATTCAACGACAAAAAGAAAAAAAATCAGCATTATTTTCGCACCAACCTAATAATTAGCTAATTGTATGTCTAACATTTAACTACTCGAATACTGTAATTTATTTGTGAGGTTTGAGTTAGAATTTCCTGAATCGTTCACGTTCACGACTAGGGAAGGTCATGAACCGATAACAATACAGGACACTGTAATGTATTATATTTATAACAGCACAAACCATCAAAAATACAGGGCGCGCTAATGTATTATAATTCGTATTATAACATATTGATTAAATGTGACAGAAAGGTAGCGATATTTATGAAAAATATAACATTTTTCTAAATGTTCCTATTCATTTGTCAACCCATAAGGGCAGACTAAGATACATGATTAGTTTTTAATTGGGGTAAAATCCAGCTCCCGAAATGAGTCAATCTGGATAATAAACGAAATACAAATCGTCTCAGTCATGTAAGTTGTCTCCTTCACTGACCGAGGACAGAAAAGGCGAAGTATATATCAGAACAGTTACTACACAGTCATCTTATTATTTGTTAGTATTCTTGTTCTCATAGTAGGCTGATATTGTTAAATGCATTACATAAGCGATGACGGAAATTTTGTGCCTCTGTGTGTGGACGTACGTCCCTGTGTATGTGAGTGTGGGTTTTATTGTATGTGTGTTACCTCTGTGTATATGAGCATGTGTGTTTTAATGCGTGTGTGTGTTACATATGTGTGCATGCCCGTGTGTGTGGGTCCGTGCATGTTTTAATGTGTGTGCGTTACGTCTGTGTGTATGTGTTCATCTATGTTTTAATGTGAGTGTAGACTTACGCGTGTGTGTGTGCGTGTGTGTTTTTATGTTCCCGTTCTGAGTAATGTGTAAAGGTGTGTATATGCATATGTATGCGTGAGGGTGTTTTGAATTTCCTCTGTTTACGTGTTGATATAATCTATGTCCAATTCGGAAGTGAATTTTGTTATGGTTTTGTATCCTGTGTGAGTACGTAGAAGTAATTTCAATTTGGAAGAGTGGCATTATTTTGAAGTTATATGCGCTGCATGTATGTACGGTTCCTTAAACATATAGCTGACAGTTTTGTGGGATGCTATGTTACTGTTATATAAAGCAGCGCTCTTGCTAAGGTTTTTAGGTGGTGCTATGTAAGATTTAATACATGCTGTGTATCTTTCAACGTCCCCTATACTTCTTGTGTTGTAGTGTAGGTCTATATTCGTTTTGAATGTTTACACACGTTTTTGTTTTATTGGATATGTGTTTTCTCTATCATGTCACAAAATCCACACCAATGGTTGTAACACTTTGTAACACTTTTGTCATGTGTTGATTGAGATTTAAGGAAGTTAACACGTGTTTCAATTGGGGGGGTTGCTTTTTATTAGTCTTGTTTTTACTGTGTTGTTTATTTTATCGTTCTAACAGAGTAGATGATCGTTTTGACCGTCTGAATAATTATCTTGTTTGCATTGTGCGTCGAGACGTACGCAAGTATTTGATGACTGATATGTTTTTTTTGCGGTTTCTTTGTTAGTCTACTGATTTTTTTCTTGCCAGTTCGATACATTCTGTACCATTCGCTATTCACATAGTAGAGGTTTGTTTGTAAATGTTACCCAGGTCTTCGTGGCAGGGCGTGGGGTATTGTTTTAGACAGTTTTTGGGGCGGGGGATTTTAATGTGGATATAATTTTTGATGCATATAGGCTTGTGGTAAGTATCTTAGAGATTATACAAGCATGTCAAGAAAATGGCGACTTCTAGAGGTAACTTTATTTTAAGGTGCATACATTGGCATATAGTGTTAAAGACTTCGATGCCCCCCAATGTAGTTTTCCAAAAGATGCTGCAATCGTCTTTCAAGATTACATTGATAGTATTTTGGCAGTGTGTATATTTGCTATACTCCTTCATAAAAAAAGTTCCTGCAACGTAGGTTAGTGTAATGGTGGCGTATGTCAATGCGATTTTTGATTCCTTTGCTATTTTAGTATACAACCGTAGATATCATTATTTAATTCGAAGGAATTGCTGGTAAGGATTATATCCATGTGTTCAATAACAAGTTGTTTAGTGAATCTGGGATTAACTAGTTGTGCATGATTAACGATACAGTATGAGAGTTCTTCTTTTCCTAGGTTGTGGGGTACATTAATGTATAGGCTGCTAACGTCGAATGCAGCTAGTATAGATCAATTGATAATGTCTGTAGTAGTGAAATTAGGTAGAGAATATGTTATTTCATGTAGATCCTTGCCAGATTAGTGAAGGGTTGTAATAATATTAATTTGCCAAGTCTGTTGCTTGGGCATTCTGGTTTTGCTACTATGAATCTTAATGTATAGTCATTGGGAGTTAGGTAGTGATTTATTCTGAGTTTTGTATATTAATGTCGTGTATTATCTTGATTGATTTGTGTGTCAGAAACGAATCAATGCGTCTATTTAAAATGACACTGCTCCCATAAATATCTGAACGCACTATGCGGTTTCGTGGAACGCAGACTATGTAACATATTCTCAGACAAACCCCTACGATAAACCCGATTAAATGAACAACAAATATAATAAATCGTATTAAAAAAATCAAACGCCAACCCGAAAAAAGGCACATATAATCTTCCTCCAAATTTAATCAACACCATACAAAAAAGGTAACACAACTCAAAGATTTGTAATATAATAATAGTTGGAAACAAATACACATAAGAAAAACCAACACGAATATTACAAATAAAAAAAAACAAATATCCACATCATACAACCTCTTTCAATTAGGAGCCACCATAAAATTCAGCAATAGAATTGTCTTACCAATATGTAACATAAAATTTTCAGGAAGCAGGCACATATATGTTTCAAAATATGTATATGCATGTTGTTGAAATAATTAAAATAATGTCAATCATCGAAACCGATAATTCCCAATATTTATATCAGAAAATAATCATAAAAAACATCATTTCTGAATTGAAAGAAACTCAATATGTACATTCAAACCAATGAGATAAAAAAGACTTACACTTTATACATGCCTGTATACACCTCCGCACATCAATCAGAACTGACTCATTAAAATACACAAAAACGCACACACGTACATTTACAGCGTAAGGTAGTAAACACATCGTTTATGCACCACATTGAACAATATCAACCTTACTTACTATGAGACAATACTATGATGTTCCTTTAGTGACATTATGTGCTCTTATTATACACCTTTACTTTTCAATCACCGGAAAGTGAAGAAGAACCCCTTCATGACTAAGACAATGTATTATATTTTTACCTCTCTAGAATGACACATTTTTCTTATTTGTGCAATCCACTCTAGTGTTCAAACGTTCCTACTCCCCCCTCATGTATAGTATCATTTCTCACAGACACATCCCATCATTTGATTACTTATGTTACCAAACACTGATTCTCTATTCATGATAGATAGCCAAAAATAAATTTGAATCATTCAATAACTTAATTTTGCATGTTTATTCAAATTAAAACAGAACGGGTGTTAATACCGATCTTGTAAAATTTACTCCCGTTGGGATTACATTTTTTACATTCACCACTTTTATTAGATAGGCTTTTGTAAAGTATATTCTCATTCCTTTTCTATCAATTACTTTGAACCGAACATTATAAACTTTCTAGCCATAGCAAACTACGACCATTTAAATGCTTGTACAAAACTTTTTAAAACTTATTGAAAACCCCACGTATATATATATATATATATATATATATATATATATATATATATATATATATATATATTTATATATATAGTAATTTATAAAATATATATGGCGATTAAGCTACACTGAATATTTAGCGTTTCATCCAACTATAGGATTCGTCGGGCTTATGCCTGACGAATCCTATAGTTGGATGAAACGCAGAATATTCAGTGTAGCTTAATCGCCATATATATTTTATAAATTACTAACTAGCTCTACCTACGTATTGAGCACTTTTGAAAAAATACTTAAAGTTTACGCATTAATCTATCCTTTCGTATATTAAATTTATGTGAATATATATATATATATATATATATATATATATATATATATATATATATATATATATATATACATATATATATGAGTGTTTTATTTTTTATTACCGTTTTATTTGTTTGGTTACATAGGTTTCAGATGTTGGGCAATGTTTACGCTCCAACAGCCTCGCCAGACCAAACAGATAAAACGTTAATAAAGAATTAAAAAAATATATATTTACTCTGTAATTATATTGAGCACTCTCTTAATAGTGTCTACTACTTACCAGTTTTACC
Source organism: Euprymna scolopes (assembly GCF_053919585.1). NCBI lineage: Eukaryota > Metazoa > Mollusca > Cephalopoda > Sepiida > Sepiolidae > Euprymna > Euprymna scolopes. The sequence continues at coordinate 53,156,637 of NC_136485.1, read as the reverse complement.
AAATATATATATATATATATATATATATATATATATAAATATATATATATATATATACGCGTATAGATTATATACACAAATATATATAAATAAATGTGTGTGTGTATATATATATATATATACATATATATATATATATATATATCCGTGTGTGTGTGTGTGTGTGAACCTGGATAAGCATATGTATAGATATTTTATCTAATATCCATGAGGAAAAAATAGAATCGTAAAAAAATTGTAAGTTACGAGGATGAAATCAACATTAATACAAATTATTGTGAAATCAAATTTACATCACAACTACAAATTCGCTGTGATTTATGAATACATGAATGAATATATTTATTACTTTTATGAGATCACCAAGTTTGAAACTCCTGTAATCTGAGAAGGAGCATTTCTACTCAAAGTATATAATTGAACAAAATCATACACAGTGCATCTCTGTGGAGATTGTGTATTTTAAAGAAACGCTGTTATTGCCAAAAATAAAGCAATAATATATATATATATATATATATATATATATATATATATATATATATATATATATATGTAAATATATGTATATATGTATACATGTGTATATATGTATATATATATGTAAATATACAAAAATATTTGCATATTTATAGATTTATATATATATATGTATATGTATATAAATATATGCATAGGTTTTGTTCAGCGTTTTATATCTGGCTGAGTTTATTTTACTTGTAAATATTTACTCTTCAATATTTATAATATATTTTAAGTTTACCATTTTGATTACCTTAGTAAACTTATTGTAACTTTTATTTTATTTTATTTTATATATATATATATATATATATATATATATATATATATATATATATATATATATATATATACTAGCAAAAGTACCCGTGGTTGACTGGGTTCAAAAACAGTACCATGCATGAATGCAATCTTTTTTCCGGAAAGCCAAGTTCTTCTTCTTGGGCCAGAGTTCTAAGTGTTCCTCCACGAAGTCAATGTGGACTTTGGCGGTAATTTTCACTCCATCTGCGACTCTGAATGATCCTACCAGCTCATTGACAATGATTGCAGCCCAGAACATCACATCACCACCTCCTTGTTGACACCTTGCCTTTTGGCCACGTAGACCCTCATTTTGGTTCCCCCTTCACCCATCGGCTCCATCAAGGGCCGCTCGACACTCATCGGTGAACAAAACAGTTTGAAAATGCACCTTCATGTGAAGTCTTACTCACGTCAAACTCTTTTTCTTGTGGATATCCTTCAATTGAGGGCGGATCTCTGGCATTATACATTTTGCAGTCGTCCTCCGGATACGGCAACGAGTTTATTTTGGCACATCAGGAATGACAGCTTTGTCCAAAACTTGTTTGCTAGTTTCAAGTGCGTTACAGCGAACTTGTCTCTTGATCTTGCTCATTGTTCGACGTGACGGATATGATTTCTTAGGAATTTTCACTTTGTCAGAATGTCCGTTGCAAATTGAGCGTACGCAGACTATTTTTAGATTGCAAGATGATCACGGGGTAATTAATTGTCAGTTTCTTAGGTGGACATCTTATTATGGATCTTTTGGACAATTATAGGCTTCTCAGCTTGACTTAAATCACCTTTACTCCTATCTTGCATGTAAAGATGGCACGCTGACAAAAAACTGAGAGTCCCAAAACTGGCTGCGGTTTGCTCGCTATTGTGCAGATCAGCTTAATATTGTATATCTGCGCATTCGATTATGTTACCGTATAACGTGCGAAGTTCATGAATTTTCATTAAAAACTCTGAGAGTCGGAACAAAAATATCGATTTGCACATAATTCTGCCGCGGGTATATATATATATATATATATATATATATATATATATATATATATATATATATATATATATATATATATATATATATATATATAATGTACTTAGTCTCCCCCCACTTTACAGTTGTAGAATATTGATATGAGAACACTTCCAAAATATTTGTATACACTAGCCGTGTAAAGACTTCTCCGTTTAAAAAATGTGGTGTCGTTTTCTTCAGAAAAATCCGGTTTTCTTCAGAAAAATCCGGTTTGCTTGGTAATAACTACATATATTGAATGTAACCCTCAAGTGAATCTATACAGAATATAATTAAATTAGAAATATTAGAACAGCAAATGAATGGTGGATAAAGTAAGAATGACATAGACACTTCGCAAGAATAACAAAAGAAAATAAGTATTTATACACCATGTAACGAATACATGAACAGGCAAACACAATTTATTTACACAGATTCACAAAACTACGGGATTTGTAATCAACTTAATGATAGTTAAAATATATAAAACAAGAACAAAAACTATAAATGCATATGCTGTTGAAAATAGAGAAAACTCTTAACCTTATGAAAAGCGAATGAAGCCAAACACCTTCCAATTCAGAGAAGGAAATGCACGATTGTATGTTAGAAACAGCGCATTTGTAGCTCTAACGATGACTACGCCTCAAACATGGAAATAGGTTGTTTAAATACGAATATGATAAATGATAGTGAAACATAAACCATACAATCCCATCGGTAAATCCGGAACACACAGTAAACATCCCCCACGCAAGAATACCAGAAGTCATAATAATAAACAAGAAATACAGAATATGTCAATATATTGATTTAGCCGTTCCAGAGACCAAATACTTAAAATCACAAAGCCAGCAAAACGAAACAAATGTGTGTAACTTGCCAAAGAACTTACACGAATAACGAACCGGACGAAAAGCAATATAATATCAGCTGGAAGAGCGCTTGGAACGGATCATTCTTTTTTTAAATACCTAGTATAAATCGAAATCGACGGAATAGCTGAAAGTACTCAATTGTCTATAATGCTGGGAGAACTTCGATCTCCTAGTAAATAGTCGAGCGCGAATACACTTTAATTGTGCAGAAAACAGAAATTAAATAATTATTTTTTGTAGCCATGAGTTCTTTCGGGTTTGACCTTTCAAATTCTAAGGTCTTATATCGTTGTGACTTGGTTCAATATTATAAACAAACAGTTAGTCTTGGTTTGAAACATAGCAGAACATTTTAAAAATCAAAAACACCTGCTTAACACATCTGCACCTCAAAAGTACAGACCAAGTTACGCACAAGGTTTATTAAAGAAGAAGCACCCAGCTCCCTCAAAAGGGGCTACACCATTCTGCCACATTGTGTTCCCCTTCTTTGTGATCCTTGTCTCTCATTAGTAAATGTCATTATATGGCCGGGTCGTTGGTACAGTTGGAATTTTTTAGAATTCTTTTATCTTTTCTCAAGTATTCTTATTATTATTCGCTCTATTTTTTACATAAATTCTTTGAATTATTTGTTCCATAAATTATTATTATTATTATTATTATTATTATTATTATTATTATTATTATTATTATTATTATTATTATTTTTAATTTGAAAAAAAACGTTAATATTTCCACGTTAAGTTTTTTTTATTTAATTTTATGAACTATTTTTTTAAACATTTCTTCTTTTGATCAGTTGTTTATATACTATTTGATCAATTTTTTTTTTAAAAACTTAGTCGTCAACTGATTAGATTTATAGTTATTTTATTTTTATTAACTTTCCTATTGGACTGTTCTTCCTCTCTCATAGAAATTATAAATCATATTTATTGTGTTCTTATGAGTTCGATGCTTATTATTATTATTATTTTATTTTATTATCCAATGTGCGTATGCTTGTGTGTGTGTGTGTGTGTGTGTGTGTGTGTGTGTGTGTGTGTGTGTGTGTGTGTGTGCTGGCGACAATTTCACTTTGTTCCTGTGTATCTATATTTTTTTTCTTTTTCTTCCAAATATCTTGAACGTTTTCAAAAAAAAAATGTTTTGTAGTCGACTACGCCTTATAATGTTGGACAGGGGTAAATTCGAGAATTCTCTAGGTTGCGAGTTATCCAGATTTTTTCTCAGCATTTCAGAGTGCTTGCATGGTTGTGTGAAAGTATTAGTTAGTGATAGAAACTATGTCCTATTAACAGCTGATATTTTTACTGAGGCTTTTTTATGGTTTATAGATATATGTGGTGCGGATAGGCGAGGGGCATACCTTAATTGTCTCTGTTACAGGTTTCCTTCCTTAAACTGAACTCCGATGCTGACAGGGTGGATTCTTTTTATGTTTGTTCGAAACTGCTCTAAAAGTATGCGTGGGTGCGGTACCCCAACTCTACCACTGGTATTATTAAAAAGTGAGATATTCACTCCTATAACCCTTAGTTGGTTAGGGTAAAAGTTTATTTGTGCTTGTTTTCTTTGCAACCGGTCTGCATCAACTCTCCATCTAAGCCAGGGGTGATATAAAACCTTTGGGAAAATGTATCTTTCTTTATTTTAATAGGCAAATGGACCATGCTTTTTAGAGACAGGCTTTGCCCGTTTGCGAGAGTAACTGTCAACTCAGGATCCCTTAAATCTCATTTATGCGATTTTATCTCCTCAAAAACGGATGCCTTGAGACGCGAGACCTCGAACCATTGTCGGCCAGTTCCTCAATCGGTCTACCCCTTATTTTAACTATACACTTTATTCCGGACCCCCAGTTTGAGGAGTTTATTTCTTCGGGTGTCTCTATTTCCCTGAGTTTTCTGGACCGATTTATTTATTTGATGGACCCTTTAATCTGCACTCACCTCTTTCAAGATATCCCTGACCTCTGGTGTTTATCCTTCCCAGGATTACGCCTTTATTTGAGGGTTTATCATTGTTTCATGTCCGTGCGTTTGAACTTTGTGGCGTTCGGTTGTGAGTGGGTTTCGAGTGTAACTTGGCCTTGCTTTTTTCCTGAAGTGCAGTTATTTCATCTTTCTTCATGTTACCCTTGCCACTCCTATTCCGGCCTATTATAGCTGGAACGCCCTCGCTACAGTCTTTCAGAAGCACAGCCACAAAACTAATATCTTACAGCGTTATATTATCTGTTAGGTTCGGTTTATGGTACCCTAAAATTAATTGGGGCCCCCTTTGATCCCTGATACATATTAACCCTATCATTTAAGAAAGACTGCTCTTTCTTGTTGCCACTTCGGAGTCGCTCATAGAGCATTTCCCTTGGTCTAGCAGCAGACAACGCCTCCGATAATGTTCTGACCACACCCCCCGTAATAAATGGGTAATTTAACGCATCTATGAAGAATTCAGATGAGTGCACTGTAACAGCTGAACTTTCCCTCAAATCTGCGTCCCTATCATCTAACTTAGCAAGTTTGTTCATCATACTTTCTAAATCCGACAGTGGCTTTCCTCAATCCTGCTTTATTCTTATTAAAGCCCGAGGAGCGTCGGAAGCATATGTAAACTCGCCGTATTGGGCTGCTACTTGATCGACCAGATCCTTACTGGTGAAGTTCGGATGATCATCGAGAATTGTCCGATCATTTCCGATAGTAGGACGTCCAAGAAATAGTATGCCAGGTTTACTAACTCTGGGTCTGTTAGCTGATAGATCCGCTCTTTCTTTTTCAGAGCTGTTAGCTGGATGGTTTTCCAGTAAAGATTGGGATCTCCGATCAACCTGTGAGTACTCTGTTAAATTGGGGTTGTTTCGTGTTAGCCGTTCTCTCTAAATGGATATTTCTTAAATAGCCGACGTTTAAACAATTTTGTACGAATTATTAAAACCAAAAAAATTTGCAGAAATAGTAAACTAACTTAGTTTTTCTTGAGTTTTCTGGTGTTTTTCTTCTGTAGCTGCTGGGTTAAAGTCACTGTTCTTGAGTTGATTTCTTTCGTTGTTGTGTTTCCGTAGACTTTGATTAATCAAAAGTTTATTTTCTTTGGTTGAAATGTCCGTAGATTTTCATTGGTCAAGTAGTTGAATTTTTTGTTGTTGTGTTCGTATATTCTTATTTTTTAATGCTTGATTTTTTGGTCTTGTGTCCGTTTATTTTTTTTTCGTAGGGTCCTGCCCTATGCAAGAAACAATCCTGGTCACGGCACCAAATGTCGTACGATATCTTCACGAACTGGAGTTGACCGTGTGTTTCGTGATCACCACATGTTTCGACTGGTCTTACTGTATTTTCTTCCACGTCCATGTTGCTTCAAGAACCCTAGATAAAAGAGATGAGTACGGTCTAGTTAACGAAGTTTGAATCTGTTGCTGGAGGGAATAAAAGTTACCAAGCAAGCAAAGAAAATGTCAGAAAACGTTTGTTATATATAATAACAACGTTTATTAACACACTCTTCAAAAACAGCACATAATTTGATGGATCGTGGTTGAGTGACAGAATAAAGTTTTCTAGAATATCTTAATTGCAATCAGGTTGTGTTAATGATGCAGAACAGAGTGGCAATGGAGTTGGTTCGTTTTTGTCGCCGCTTTAAGAACCATATATATATATATATATATATATATATATATATATATATATATATATATATATATATATATATATATATATATAATAAAAATAATAAAAATTACAATAAGTTTACCAAGGTAATCAAAATGGTAAACTTAGAATATATTATAAATATTAAAGAGTTAATGTTTACAAGTAAAGTAATCTCAACCAGATGTAAAAGCTCCATACTTGGATTTTTTACCCTTAACCGACTATCCATCCATGTGAAATATTTTTATCGTTTTTCTTTTACCTTCTAATCCCCTAGCCTCAATTTTTTTTAAATCAAGTTAGATCTGTGACTTACTTGTAGTTTCATTAAATACTTTTATATGAAAATCTGATCTCGCATTTTGCTAATTCCTGCCCTCTGATGAGAAGGAGAGTATTTCTTCGAAACTCCGCGGAGTAAGGACTATCCACTTATTTTGCGCTTCCTTTTTTAAAATTAAATCTGTTTTAACTCTTTTTTCTTTTAACATGTTTTATTAATCATTGTTCATATATATATATATATATATATATATATATATATATATATGGTTCTTATATATATATATATATATATATATATATATATATATATATATATATATATATATAGAGAGAGAGAGAGAGAGAGATAAGGATTGGAAACCCTACTCTAGACAACCCAGTATTTTAGATTTATCGAAGTATTGCTTCGTCAGAGACCCTTATATGTGGATGTTTGTTTTTTATTAAAACAACAAGGGGTTATCTAATAAAAAGAATGAGCTATCTGCTGAAGGCAGCGGGCTTGTCCTGCTGGTAGCAGAGAGGCATCCCTTGCATAATAGAGGTTATTTTTGAATAATAAAAAAAAGCCGTTTACGATGACGAATCATATATATAAAAAATAAGGAAAATAAGAATAAATGGTACCAGGATAAAACCGCTACTAAACTCGTTTAAACACAAGCGAGAAAGATGCAGTCAAGCAGTAAAACTTATAGCTCCTGTAAGTGGCATTCTATTCAGGGACCAGGCAAACCAATGTAACCCATCAAACTTTTAGAAAAGAGGTGTTTGCCCCTTGGCTTTTGTATGGATATGCCCCAGCATAGTGTGTAGCTCTGAAGAAAGTTGTACTGCTTGTCTTCATGGCTTTTAAATTAAGAGCAAACGACATAATATAATCCTGACCTAAAGGTAAATAAATCAACCCCTGTGAAATAATATATTTTGTTCGCCCGATGAAGATCACTGGTTTCCCAGATAGAAATACTCGTATGTGTTTTAATGAGATGTAAATAGAGTCCATGAAAACAGCTCCATCTGGTCTTGTTAGAAATAAACAGATGTCTTTCAAAAACGAGATCACAATCATAACCAGTGACTAATGACTTACGTTGCGTAAAAAACACAGATAGAAGAACGCCACCACTCAGGTGCTGATCTATTAAACGTGTATGTGCGTATGAATCCAAAAGGTACACATTTTAACAGCAGTAACTAATTTACCGAATGACTTATTTATAGTTCTCTCTTCACCAACAGTAAATTAAAAAAGGACCAATAAATCTATCACTTAAATTGTTTTATCCTCGAGTTATTTCAAACGATAACACAATAGAAAACCTCTAAATTCAATATAGAAGGATTTGTAGAGAAGAAAACTTCAGATATACAGAGCCTTGTCGCTCGTTAGTTTACTTAGATTTAGCAACGTTGTACCTGATCAGTACCAAATGGGTTACTATTTGCGACTTTCAGATGTTGTATGTACTCTCTGCTTGTCTCGACATTGTTTCCATTTTTCCTAGATTTCTCCTGACCACTGGACTCAATATGTACCGATTCAGGAGAAGCGCTGTTGGGGATGGCACAAGCCTAGCCACACAATTACCTTTGAAACTCCTCCGGCAGGGGGTTCCTTTGTCTTTTGAGAATAACCTAAGGCAGCTATAAAGTTATCTATATAAAGAATCATTAACCAAAATCCATATGATTTAAAAGTTATACAAAAGTCTGACATAGACAACATTCCTAATTGCAGCATAAGGAAATAAACAATTGTTGTTTAAAGTTGCCAGAAGGAACAGAAACAAATGAAAAGGAAAAAATAATGCGATCAAAAGTCTTACCGTCAGGCGAGGTTGGGAGAGAGAGAGAGAGAGAGAGAGAGAGAGAGAGAGAGAGAGAGAGAGAGAGAGAGAGAGATCCTATACTTTTAAAAGGTGCTCTGGTGGAAGTAACGCGAATTCACACGAAATCACGCGGGAGACATGTATAAAAGGAGTTGATTGATTAGGTTGGAGAGAGGTAGGGAGACGAATATTCATGCCAGTGATGATCTCGAACCCGGCGACTATTGGCTTGCAAAGATGAATACTTTTTTTTTCATTATTTCTTTATTTCTGCTGTTCTAAACCAAGGACACTTCAAGCTTTTTTTTACTTAAATTCTCTTTCTCCTGATCACTAACAAATCAAACTGCTCTATTTCTCAAGTTGCCACTAAACCTAATCCATTTCACGTAACTTAGAGAGGTCCTTGCTCTCCGCCCTTGACCCTAACAGACTCGAAAATCGATACCCATTAACAACCAAAATTTCCTAGGTATGCCCCTGATTAAAACTCCTAACCCATAACCAAGCTTCTAAGTAAATACTTACTAGCCATAGTCCTATACATTGACTTAAAGTAATCTATAATGAACAGCAACCATTAATATCTCTTTATTAAGAGATAGTATTGCAATAATCATTACACAAACTAAACCGGTACTCATTGAAATAAAAACTTCTGGATATTAAGCGAAAGGCGAATCCATTCTCCTTCGTTGTAGTCTAAAGGCAACTTACTCAAAGTGTCCAGAATTCCATGCATTCGTATACATTACTACTTATCCATCCATCTATATTTAACTATATTTACAACATATGCAAAAACCTATATCTATCAGGTATAACTGTACTCCATATCAAATGTTCTCTTGTATCTATACTGAGCATATCTTATCTTTCAGTCTTACTAAATATTCGGTATGGGCACCAAATCAGAATTTCTAATAATAAGTAAATCATACCCTAACACTTTATCCTTATCCTACACCTACTAAACCATATCTAATCATCCATTCCTAAACTTACAAAACTATATCTAACCATACATTAACTCGTCTCTCCCAAATCCAAACTGTAGCAAATTTAGCTGCTTTCACAGCACGAATTTTTACCTATACTCTCTCCCAGTAACAATGGAAATGGAAGCATAGTAATGCCTTTTTTAACCAGGTTACCTACTAAAACCAGCCCATATATCTATTTACCAAATTACACATGACTCAAAACTTACTGTTTTTACCCGTACTATATTTGCACTCGCATCTCATGCCCTGCTATCATCTAAAATATAGCTTGGGCACAACTCGTAGTTCAATTCTTAACACCTACTCACACTCTTATATTATACTTGACCCAAGCTCACATGAATAAAAAATAAATAAATAAATAAATACAAATAAAAGGAAAAAAAATAAAATATATATATATAGAAAAGAGAAAGCCTCAAACCACATTATCTCCTAACAAGCCTCCTTAAAATCATAGTTGCTTACACTGCATGAACTCTACTCAACCTCTTTATCCAGTAACAATGAAATAACAATGTCCCTAATCCACTTTGAGGAGCGTAACTATTTTAGCAGATATAACCTCTTCAAACTAACCCAATAACATTAACTAACCACGCGGGGTCGCAGAAATACCTGGATTAGAACCCAGGCGCGGAGCAAACCCTCTCCGTGGTGACGGACCCAGTAGATCTTTCCAGATCATCCGTCTAGGAGAAGGAACACTCTGAAACCAAACCAAAGAGGAGGGAGGCCTCTTCAGTCTTGGATGACAACCTTCCTAGAGCTGGTGACTCAATCAAATTACCGGTTTGCAAACCTAAAATGCTTAAGGAGTAGATAGGTCCTGCCTATCGCCCGGCTTCCATACTCCTTCTTTGCCTATTAGTCAGGCGCAGAGATACTATCACAGTGATTCGACAGAAACACTCAGTGGTAGATCTTGTTTCTTGTCTAGGGCAATGAACGCCGTTTCCCCACTCCCGACACACCCCACGCCTAAAGCTGGGCACTTGAGAATGCTTGAGTACCACATATGCCTGAGCAATTAGATTGGGTTGACCTTCCTCCGATGGGTTGAGGGTACCGGATTGACAGTTACTGGCTGCTGTTTCCGACTGGTAGTACATGAGCCCTAACTCTTTGGTAGCGCTTAGAGCGGCTGCTCCATCAACAGTTGAATAATATCGGGATGTTTGCAGTGCCATGGCGCGCATGGAAAGGGAGCCTGCACTCATCCCCGGTGGGCTTTCCTGAGGCCACAGTCCTAGTTGATGGAGGGTCAGCTGATGGTCTACTTGTGATGCATGTGTGATATTCTGCATAACCTCCTGTTCGGCTTCCCCTAACCCAACTGAAACTCGTTAAATAAAACATGATGACAGTACAATCTAAAAATAAGCTTAAACCAGGCTTAGGGTCAAACAAATCCAACTTGCCTCCTCCCTTGAGGCTTGCATTCACAAATATCCGTGGGCTTAGAACTAATTTAGCTGATGTTGAAGCATTTCTCCTAAAAAATACCCCGGATATCTTAGCACTAAGTGAGACTAACCTACACTCCTCCATCCCCTCAAACTACTTTAACATGCCTTGATATCTCCCACTCTGCCGTAAGGACTCTGACAGACATATGCACGGACTTGGTGTTTACATTCGTAATACTCTTCCCTTGACTAGAGAAACAAACCTAGAAACGGATGATCAAGCCTTTATGTGCTTTAGACTAATCATGCAACACAACATTAGCTACTTTTACTTTCTCTACCGCTCTCCCTCGACCCAAGACTGCACCATAATAAACAAAGTATCTGGCAGCATAGACACAGCACTCTCCTTCGACACTAGCGCCCAAGTACATGTATTTGGCGACTTTAATGTCCATCACAAAAACTGGCTTGGATTCTCTACTTACACAGATGCAGCAGGCAGCGCAACTTATAGCTTCTCTGTATCTCACTCCCTAGCGCAAATTGTTACTTTTCCAACCCGCTTCCCTGATCAGGAAGAACAACACGCATCACTATTAGATCTGTTTTTGACCACAGTTCCTGATGATTGTGTAACGAAAGCCGACAGCCCACTTGGGAACGCTGATCATGCGGTGATAATGGTTGAAATCGCCCTAAACTCTAGATCCAAAACTGGAGAGCCAGTGCTCAAAACAACGAGATATTATAAAAAGGCTGACTGGGAAGCTATCAGAGATCTTATCAGAGACGCCCCATGGGGAAATATTTTTCTCTTCCTGCTGAACAGTGTGCAACCGAGACCACTGAATGGTTAAAAACTGAAATCGAAGCGCATGTTCCCATGCGGAAATTCTATAGCAAGCCCCACTCTCCCCAATGGTTTACTTCGACTTGCGCAACTGCCATTGCTCAAAGGCAGCATGCATTCCGCAGGTTTAATCGACATAAGTCCAGTTCAAACAGACAGAAGTACATAGAAGCTAGCAGTAACGTTAAGAAAGAAATAGCGACAGCTAAGAGGGAATTTACGGAAACCACGAAAAAACGCATCGAAGCACAAAAACTAGGAACTCGTGACTTCTGGAAAATCTACAACAGTGTAGTAAATAATGGGCAATCAACAATTCCCCCACTAACCAACAATCACGAGATTGTGTCCTCAGCAACCGAGAAGGCTAACATGCTTGCCAGTCGGTTTGCCTCAAACTCCACACTGGACCCTCTAAACCACCCCCTACCTCAATTTCCTATGCGGACAGACGCCACGCTAGACGACCTGAAAATCACCCCTGCTCAGGTGCATGCTATCATAAAAAAACCTTGACACTTCCAAAGCATGTGGACCCGACCACATCCCAGCTGTGCTATTAAAAAAGTGCTCAGCCGAAGTAGCTCCAGTTCTCTCCAAACTCTACAACACATGCCTTAATGAATCTTGCTTTCCGAGCTGTTGGAAAACTGCTTCTGTAGTACCAGTATTGAAGAATTCTGGCGAAAGAACTGACCCATTAAATTATCGCCCTATTAGCCTCCTCCCACTTTTTGCCAAAATATTTGAGACCTTAATTAACCATGCTCTAGTCCAGCACCTTACAGATGCTAAACTTCTGACCGACCGTCAATATGGATTTAGACAAGCCCGTTCCACGGCAGACATCCTCACTGTAATCTCTGAACGCATATACCATTCACTGGACAAAGCGGGAAAGGGAAGAGCGGTAGCTCTAGATATATCTAAGGCTTTTGACAGGGTATGGCATGAGGGTCTCCTCAGGAAGATTAGATCTTACGGTATCACTGGTAGAATACTTAACGTAATTAAATCCTTCTTAGATAAGAGAAAAATCCAGGTTGTCCTTGACGGTCGTACATCTAAACAATATGATATAAATGCGGGAGTGCCCCAGGGATCTATCCTTGGACCTCTGCTGTTCCTGATATTCATAATTGATGACCTCCCCGACAAAATTGCCTCTGAGATGGGTATATATGCTGATGACACCACACTCTATAGCAGGCACGACAGGAAAACAAATGAACATATATCTAAAGTAATGGCAGAAACACTAGAGGATGACCTCCAATCAGTAGTGGAATGGGGACAAAAATGGATGGTCACGTTCAATGCCACCAAGACAAAACTGGTTTCATTCAATAATTACAAGAAACCTTCTCTACCACCTATAGCAATGGCCAACGACTCTTTATCTGAGAGTACGTCTCTCAAGCTCCTTGGCCTAACGTTCACTGGAAACATGAGTTGGAACAGTTACATCGAGGGCATTGCCAGGGCCGCTGCAAGGAAGGTGGGCTCTCTCTACCGTGCTAGAAAACTTTTAACACCCGAAAGTATCCTGTACCTCTATAAGGCCACTATTCGCCCATGTATGGAGTATTGCTGTCATATTTGGGCCGGTGCATCGGCTACTAGTCTCTCGCTCCTTGACAGGGTTCAAAAGAGAGTCGCAAATCTGATAGGCCCTAAACTGGCATCAAAACTTCAGCCTCTGTCCCATCGTCGAAACGTTGCCTCCCTCTGCCTGTTCTACAAGTATTATAATGGTGAATGCTCTGAAGAACTGCAAGCACTTGTGCCCCCACGACGTGAACACCCTCGACAGACCCGACAAGCTGCAAAATCCCACCCCCACACTGTAGAGATCCCTAAATGTAAAAGATCCTTCTACTCCAGTAGTTTCTTCCCCAGAACTGCTAGACTTTGGAATTCCATTCCGGGTCACTGCTTCCCCAACTGTACTGACATGCATAAGTTCAACTGCAACGTGAACCAACATCTCGCTGCCCTAATCCCTACATAGTATCTCAGTAGATGTTTCCCCTGATAGTAGCCCCCTACACCAAAGTGGCAATGTGCCTTGTTTGGTGTGAAAATGAAAAAAAAAAAAAAGCTGTTTCAGCAATGGCTACAAGCCTGAACAATAGGATAAAGCCGTTCAGTGGCGAAGGCGATGTGGAGGTGTGATGAAAGAAAGTGGACCTAGTGACAAAGCTCCAAAAGATAGGCGACGTTGCCACAGTGATACCGTTTTTCTTGGAGTGGGATGCGCTACCCCTATATTTACAGCTAAGCTCCCGTAAATAGGAGGACGCTGAGATGATCATAGCAACATTGATCCAGGCTCTAGAATGGTAAGCCATGTTTAGTTTCAGAAAAGTTTCAGATGGTTCGTTTTTTTTTTTAGAAGTAACTGGTTTGCAGTAGACAGAACAGTTTCCGATGGTTCGTTGTTACACACAAGTCCCGAGAGGCGACTTGTTTGCAGTATAAAGTTCCACAGAGCAAAATATTCTTACCGTGTCGTGACGGAAAAAAAGACATGTGAAATTGCTCCAGAAAAGGTTTAGTATTCATTGGTTTCTTTTTGGTTGGTAGCAGAACGTGAATTGATTCGATTCGTCAGTACCTAGCAGCATCGTGTATAAATAGAATCGTTCGACTGTGTTGGATCATACCCCATTACAAGTCCATTGTGATGGGATATGTCTACTCGCGGATTCGGCTTCAGGGAGACAGGGTAGTACACGTGAAGGAGGAACCGGCCCAGCACTTGTTGGACTGAGGTACGCCGCCTGGGTAATACCTAGGAGGTCCACACTCCCAGACCTTGCCACCAGGCTTTTCGGTGGGGCAAGTTTATTGCATGCTGCCTGAGGCGCCCCCACCGGGGAATGCCGACCGGGTTACTCAGGAAACTATTAAAATAGCAGGAGTGCTCCTTATTTAGTGGAGCCTGCGGGGTTCCCACTTTCCGACCTTGTGCCACATATTGCTGATGTGGGCAGCAATTAAATATATACCCCATTACAAGTCCGTTGTGTTGGGATGTGTCTCCTAGCGGCTTCGGCTGCAGGGAGACAGGGTAGTACACGTCAAGGATTCGTCACGTGGCACTCAGCGAAAGAGGTGAGGGGCCGGGAACAGGCCCATCACCTGTTGGACTGAGGTACGCCGCCTGGGTAATACCTAGGAGGTCCACCCTCGCAGGCCTGGCAACCGGGCTTTCCGGTGGGGCAATTTTATTGCTTGCTTCCAGAGGCGCACCGACCGCGGAATGCCGATGGGGTTACTCAGGCATTTTTTAAAATTACAGGAGCACCCCTTCTTTAGGGTAGCCTGCGGGGTTCCAACTTTCTGGCCTTGTGGCACATATTGTTGATGTGGGCAGCAATTTAATATATACCCCATTACTAATCCAAAATATTGCAACATCCTCCGTATTTTTTTATAATTGGGAAGTCCCTTGTGTTCGTTCTGCTCAAAAATAAATTTATATTTTTAGATTCAATTACACATAACAAAACTTAGAAATCATTTCGATCTTAGAATTTTAGCATGTAAAAAGACGCCATTTTTAATTGTGTTCAAATGTCAAAACAGATGTGTGTACAGAGAAGAGAAATAAAAGAAATGTAAGGTATTTAAACCTTAAAAAGGGGTGGGTATGTGAAAAAAGAAGCCATTTCTTAAATTTGATTATGCAATTTTGTAAAAAAAGAAAAGAAAAGAAAAACGCATGCATATAAATACATATACATGCAATATGTACCCGTTTAAAGAGCTTTTTTGTTAATGAAAACAATGCAAAAAAAAGATAGGACATTTTTTGAAAAATAAGAAAGAACATTAATGTGCACAAAAAAATAAAAGTCAATTGTAATTTCTGCGCGCCTTAAAATAAGCATCCAAAATTATTTTTTCGAAAAGGAAAATTACAAAGAGTTTTATTTTTATTATAATTTCAGCAAAAGTATTAGTTACGCATTAGTAGGTGAAAGTGTTAATACAAAAAAATGTATACATTTTAACCGCTTGTCCAAGATTTTTTTTGATATACTGGAATCTATATAAATACATGGCCGTGAAAAAAAAAATATTCAGACGAATCCCCCAAAAAGTTTTGAGAAAAACGCTGTAGCTTTATTCTTGTTGCGGGTTCGTGAATACATCAGCGATATTTTGTTCTGATGATATGTAATTCAAAATGTTGGATTCCCTTTTCACCACTTATATATATATATATATATATATATATATATATATATATATATATATATATATATATATATATACATGCTTAGATCTTTGGTTGATTATCATGTTCTGTGCTAAGACTATACTGGCTTGATTATCACAATTAATTACTACGGGCTTTTAGTTAATTCTAGCTCTAAAATAGTATTTAGGATATTTTTAAGGTAGAGTTCTTCCTGGGTCGTGTGTGTGATCGCGATAAATTCTGTTTCACACGTAGAGAGATATACAATGTGTTGCTTTTTAGATTTCCATGAAATAATAGGCCCATTTTCTGAGAGTTTGAAACAATATCCCAATATACTCTTGCGATCTTCGTCGTTTCCCCAGTCTGAATCCGAAAAATCTTCTACTTTTAGAGGATTTCTTTGAGTTTCTAAATACTAACTGCTGGTCTTTAGTTCCTTTTAAATAACACAGGACGTGTTTAGCTCTGTTTAAATCCTTCATTTTCGGTCCTGTTAATTTTTGTAACAGTTTTGTTACTGTATAGCATATGTCATTAAATATATCAGACTACCTATAATTTCGCGATAATGTGTGTCATTTATTATTTCAGATTTTGTGTGTATATTTTTATCAATATCATTTTCGACCGGTGTAGAGCGTTTCTTGCACTATCCAATTTCAAAGTTTAATAGAATTTGGTCGATGTATCTCGATTGAATTCTCGTAACAAATCGTTTGCTTTGAGTAAATTCTATTCCCAGAAGCCAGTATATTTTGCCAAGATCGGTCATTTTGAATCTTTTACTTAATTTTTTCTTAACACCGGTTAACATTATGTCACAATTTGATGTGATTAAAATATCATCGACCCACAAAACCAAAATCAGTAGTTTATCGTCTTTGTGTGTGGTATATAAACAGGGGTTTAAAGCGCATTGTCTAAATTGTTGTTTAATAAAATAACCATGTAATACTGTATTCCAACATTGGGCACTTTGCTTTAGACCATATACTTACTTGTTAAGTCGGCACACGCTATTTTTACAGTCTATTGGGATATTCAAATAAGCATTTTTTATGTCCATTTGATAGATGTTTAGGTCATATTATAATGCGATTTCCAGTAAAATTCTTATTGTGGTTAGGTTTGTGGACGGTGAAAATGTAGAAAAATATTCTATACCCTTTAGCAACAAATCTAGCTTTGTGCTGTTCTACGCCTGATGTTGTATTCGTTTTTGTAAAGACCCATCTTTTAGAAATAACATATTTATTTGTTGGGAGAGACACTACTGCATAGGTATCATTTTCGGTTAAGGCATCTATTTCTTTTTTCATGGCAATATTCCATTCATCACAATGTTCTGAATTAATTTCTTCGTTGAAGCTTTTTGGCGCATTTTCTATTTAATATCAATAGTCGATTTGATAATCTTTTATATTGTCGACCACAAAAAACATCAGGACGCCTTCTATTTGTTTTGGGATATCTTTTAACTTTATCATCATCATGGACACTCTAGTCTCCGTCATTTTTATTGCCTTCGTTTGTTTTAATTATTTGAGGCGATAAAAGTTCATCTACCTCATATGACGGGGTTTAGTCTGTAAAATTAAACGTGTCTGTGAATTTTTCACATCGGATTCTTTTTATTTAATTTTTTCATGGAAAAATACTAAATTGGCTGGACTGTTTTTATCGTATCCAAGAAATATACCCCTGTCGGCTTTAATATTCAATTTACTCTTTTTTATCTATATATGCGAAGCAAGTTGAACCAACTATATGCATTCTGCTTATTTTTTTTTACCACAGAAAGATTAATATGGAGTTTTAGATAGTGTTTTGTTAAAGCGCCTGTTGTGTATGTAGGTTGCCGCTATGCGTGCGTACGTCCAGAGGCGTTTAGGGAGTTTAGATTCAATGAGTAGGCATTTTGCCATTTCAAAAAGTGTCCGCCACGCTCGTTCAGCAGTCCCATTTTGTGTGGCGATCAAGGAGCTGATCTTTAATGCCTGATGTGATGGTTAATTAGTAAAATTTCAAAGTCTTTATTGGTGAATTCCGTACCGTTGTCAGAGCGAATACACTTGACTTCACCGAAGGGAGCCATGCCTGCTAGATATTTTTTAGTTGCCAGCAGGGTATCAGATTTGTTCTTTAAAAAGTAAACCATTATTAAACCTGAATCGTCATCTCCGAAATGCAACACATATCTATAATGTTCTCTAGCCATCAGTTCCATCAAGTCACAATGCACCATTGATTGGATTTTTTGGGGCTTTTTTTCTGGTATCTTGCTTTGATAGTTTGTAATTTCCCCTTGCGTACAGACGTAGCAGTTAAACTTTTTTGATGTTGATATGTTAATTCCATCAACTTCAATCGGCAACCTTTTGATATCAAGAATATTGCAGTGCCCAAGAATTTTATGCCCTGTCTGTAGATCATGGCAGAAATTTTTGTTGCTAGAAGGGTATAAGATTGGTTCTTTAAAAAGTAAACCATTATTAAACCTGAATTGTCATCTACGAAATTCACCACATATCTATAATGTTTTCTGGCCATTGATAGGATTTTTTTCGGGGCCGTTTTGTCTGGTATCTTGCTTTGATAGTTTGCCATTTTCCCTTGCGTACAGACGTCGCAGTTGAAGTTTTTTTTTTATATTTGTATATTCATTCCATCAACTACAATCGGACACTTTTTGATATCAGGAATATTGCCATGACATGATCGACAGACATGTCAGGTGGTTTTCGATGGGGCTACCCTATCTAAATAATATAGTCTTCCATTTTCTTTAATGTCGAATACAGTTCCATTCGGGTATACCCGTTTTTATTTATTGGGGCTAAAGTTTATACTAGCACCTTGTGTTGTGGCAGCTTGTACAGAAAATATATTTTGTTTACATTTTGGGATTAGTGAGAGACGCTCAAGGGTACAAAAATAAGAATTGTCCCAGTCGTGAAGGATTTCTCCTCCACCGAAAGAGAACAAGAAATGGAAGTGCGGCATCCGAAGAACAGATACTGCACTTTGATCCTGACCAAAAGGCCAAGAGTAGCGGTGAACCCGTAGAAAAAGAAAAGGAAAAAAGAGGCAGCTGTAAACGACGAAAGGAAGAGAAAGAAAGACAGAGAAAAAAGATAAGATCATAGCTTATGGTTGGAGAACGTGATGACGTTAAATTGGCCATGACAGCCCGTGGGTGACGAGGATACCAATGAAATTCCGATGTACAAAGCAAACAGTCGACAAACAGCGGGGCGATAGGTGACCCTATTGAAAAGACGCGTGGCCTTTGTGGAATCGGATTCAGCTGTTTTTATGTCCTCTCAAAAATAATTAAGTTGGGCATCTCTGTTTGTACGACCTGTCAAGTTCCATTAGAGAACACCCGAATGCCAACAGAGAAAGAAAGACAGCTCCTTTTTTGGGTATAGGCCGCCTGGCGAAGATTTGACGGACAGTGATCCCTTAATTCTGATTGGCCAACGACCTAAAACGGGAAGAGCCCCAGTCCACGTCCCCGCAATATAAGCAGCGAGCCTTGAGAGATAGAGAGTTAGAGAGAGAGAGTTTTGCTTCCTTGGGTCCGACGAACGAAGATTCCCCCATCGATTGACCCTGTCACGTAGATAATTGAGTTGTCTGTCGGAGAGTAAAGAGAAAACCTCGCAGTTAACAAGTGGCCAGTCCCTAACTAAACAGCTAACTGCGATTGTACCCTGATTGAATACAAAGAAGTTTAAACAAAAAGAAACGCTTATTGACTTGGTCCCTTCATTTGTTTTGCATGACAAGTCTGTTTCAGGAAACCGGCCGTTGACATCCTCGCCGAGAAAACATCAGATCCGACAACCGGGGGCATTTCTACCACTGGACGACGCGCGGGTGACGTAAGTGTCACATTAGAAGAGCGTGTTCTAAAATAAAGAAACATAGTTCACCTTTATAGTTCTTTAGCGAGATTTTCGCATTGCCTCTTTTCAAAACCATACCATTTACTCGACTCCCGTCAGCTAGTTCTACAAAATGATTGTGTGGCTTAAAGTAGGGGTCAAAATTGATAAAATCAGACTCCTTCGTAATAACATGTGCCGTGGCCCCACAATCGACAAGAAAATTATTATTGTTTGTTGAAGCATTAAACGTACACGAAAATAAAAATGTATGCTCGCTAACAGAGCTCTCTATATTTTTAATGGGATCGCCATTTTGAATCCTGTATCTACATTGGACACTTTTGTGATTAGATCGTCCACAATTAAAACAAATAATATTTGTACATTTCTTAGGAGAAAAATTGTTTTTGGCAATGTTGCGGTTTTTATATCTGACATGGGTATAATTTAGTTTTGGTGTTTTTATGCGTGTATTTTTAAATTTCATGATATTTGTGGATTCATTTTTTCTGTGATCATATTTGCAGGTTCTTCGTAACTGCGGATGCTTCGTTGAATTGGCTAAAAGTCGTGGGTCTTTCTGTCTGTGTTATCACGGTTGTAAATTGCTTGCAATTACTCGGTAATCCATTAAGAACCATGGAAATTAACTGACTGCCACTTATAACTTCACCAAACATTTTTAAAGAATCTGCCGTTGTTTCGGCTCTCATAATATAATCAGTGATAGTTTCGGCTTCCATGCGGTTTAGAGAGGTCACTTCACTGTATAAAGATATACTCTTGGGTTTTCCTTTCGATAAATAATGCTTTCTCAATATGTTTAATGCTTTGCAGCCATCGTCCAGGGCATCTCTCATTACCAGTGGTAGACTTCGGTCATGTAAACATTATTAATTCCGCAAAGACAGTTGCGTTCTTTTCAATGAAGTTGCGGTCCTTTCTGTTTTCAGGTTGTGTTTGTAGTACTTTGTATAGCTTTTGGATTCGTAGATATTCTAGAAATTAAACTTGCCACAATTCGAATATTGATTCGGATCCATCGAAATAAAGAGGCACGCTGGGAGCATAACCTCTAGAAGTGTAATCCATGTTTAGTTTCAGAAAAGTTTCAGATGATTCGTTGTTTTAACCAAGTGTTGAGAAGTGACTGATTTGCAGTAGACAGAACAGTTTCCGATGGTTCGTTGTTATACACATGTCCCGAGAGGTGACTTGTTTGCAGTAGACAGTTCGACAGAGCAAAATATTCTTACCGTGTCGAGACGGAAAAAAACATGTTAAATTACTCCAGAAATGTTTAATATTTATGAAGAATTTTTGGTTTCTTATTGGTTGGTAGCAGAACGCGAATGAATTCGATTCATCCGTTCCTAGCAGCATCGTTTATAAATCAAATCGATAGACTGTGGGGATCGTACACAATTACAATCCAAAATATTGCAACACAGGCATTTGTGGAAGAACCGTTTGAACGTACAACAAATTCAAAGAGAAAAGGTGGACGGGGGAATCCGTCGATGTGCACCATAAAGAAAGGAAGAAAGACAGTATCAGGGCCTCTTATTCTTGACAATTGCTTAATTGAAGACCTTGAAGAGGATGATGTCTATAAACACCTGGGTGTAGAAAAGAATGAGACACTTGGACATGGAAAGATGAGAAAAAAAGCCCAGGGAGAATACTGCAAGCGATATAAACAATTCTCTCATTAGAACTTTCACCAAAAACAAAATTACCGCCATCAATCAATTGCCAATACTCGTTTTCTCTTGTGGATTTGGAACAATCAATGGAGCACAAAACTGCATCAATAGTCTTGATGTAAAAACTCGGAAAATGATGGCCTTTCATAAAGTCATTTAAAACATCACTTCATGGAGAGGTTGTACTTACCACAGAGAGAAGGGGGTTTAGGCCTTACTGAAATATACCACGCATACTGAGTTTCAGTAGTACACATAGGCCAATATATCAAATGTCCTTCTGACTCCAAAATAAAAATGGTGAATGAACATGACACCAAACGTTTGCCCCAGCACACGTCAACTACAAAGTTCGGTGAGAATTTCAGTGGAAACACAATGGACAACACAATAGAAGAATATGCCAAGCCTAATCGCCCGAGAGAATGGAAAGGATTTTATGAAAAGGGAACTGAACACAAGACTAGAAGGATGGCAAGAACATAAGAGATTAGGCAGGTTCATGGAAGAACTGAACCAGAGCTACATTGACAATTAGGCCTCACTACAATGGCTTAAAAGTGACAAATTTTCATTGTTTGAAGAGCGATTATTTATTGCTGCATAATACCAAGAGTTACTTACAAATGGAATTAAGAAAATGGCTGGTCTACAAAAAACCGACCAATGGAGATTCTGTCACTCAGCTGTTGAAAGCCCAAACCACTTAATGGCTGGATGCAAGATCCTTCTAGCATATGGTCATTACACTGCTCGCCACAAGAAAGTATAGAGAAACTTACATTGGAAGATCTGTGGAGAGATGCAACTAGATCGTTCGTCGAACATCTGGAAACATGAAACATCACCGATAACATCACACGGAAAAGTGAATGTGTTCTACGATAAAGATATACAGGCCGGCAGATACATAAAAGACAAGGCTCAAGCAAGTCATAGTAGTATGGAACAAACCCGAAAGGGCTGCGCTCATTATGGACGACACACTTTCAAACGAGTTCGGCCTTAATAGAGCAGAACGGGAAAAGAAATACACATTATACCAGTTGTGGCAGGAGCAACTGGGCTAATAAAAAAGAGCCTTCAAAAATACTTAGAAGCAATCCCTGGAAAACCAAGCCGTAAGGAAATACAGATAGCAGTTATAAAGGGAACAGTGCTTATCCTAAAAGAACCCTCGGATATAAATTTAAACTATAATAGAATCAAGGGATAGCTCCAGGAAGGAGCTCCTTGATCTCTTCAAACTAACAAAAGTAAATAAAAAGGGGGTGAATATATAGATATATACAGTAAGACTATAGAGAATGGAGGCAAACGAACGGTGCCTCACAGTTAGTAGATCTAAAATCTACCTATTTGCAACTCTGTTACCTAGAAACGGTAGAATTACCAGTTGTGCAGATATATGGCAGAACACACTGCCTTACAAGCGTTGTGTTTGGCCTAAACTTGGCACGCAAGATCATGTCAACCATTCTAAGGAAGCTTCTATAAAGAATGGAGAAAGAAGATGAGCTCATATATCGAGGACATCCCCGCGAATGAAACTGGGTAGTTATGTATGGGTGAACCCTCCCGGAGCACTATGTACCACGCAGTGGAGCAAAGGACGCTTAACCGAGCATAATACTAGCAAGAACATTGCGGTGGACGGAGTACCGTGACATATTCTTTATATCACTCCAGTGGAACATGAAACGGTGGAAAGCGATGAGGAGCAAGAGGATGGCGAGACACTTCAGATGCCAATTAGGGAGACGACCACCACAGTGGATGGGGGATTATTAAATGTGATCTAAAGATCAGGGAGGCATGTTGTTTAAAGTTATCAGAAGGAAAAGAAAAAAGAACAAGTTAAAATAGTAAAACGTACAAAAGTCTTAACGTGTGTGTCGTGCGAGGTTGGGCAAAAGAGAGAGAGAAATCAAGATTGCGCGCATAGTTTTAAAAGGTGTGCACTGGTGGGTGTCACGCGAAATCATACGAAATCACGCGGGAGACATATATAACACTAAGTTGACAGATTCGGCCATGGAGAAATAGAAAGATGACAGTCGTGATCTCGCACACGGCGACTGTTGGCTTCTAAAGACGATTTTGTAAAAAAATGTGTTGTCCTAAACCAAGAAAACTCTAGCAACCCTTCAAAGGAATTATAGCAGAATGCATTTTAAAAGAAAATACACGCCACATAACGAGTTTAACATAAGACATTACTAAGTGCAAACCCACGGGCACTCTGTACACGAACTTCTCCGAGCTACTGCAGGTATCACCCATCAAGGGTCTACTTGTAAAAGGAAAGTGTAGTACTTACCAACAAAACAAACACCCACGTGTTTGTGCCTTGTATAGGCATGCGCGACAACAAAACTTGGGTTTTTATGAGCGGAAGTCTCGAGGTTGCCAGGAATCTACAGGCGCATGCGAAAGAGAATGGAGGGGGCATGAATAGATGGTTTAGCAATAAAGAAAAGATGGGTATCAATACAACCATCATAGAACCTTGTGCGTTGAGACAACAACCAAGAACTAACTATACTGGTGATTTATTACCAAACATGATAATTGGTCCCACACGTCGTTGCTGCAATATTTAATTCGTCTAGTTATATAAAAACACAACAAACGTACATGCAAAAAAGTAGCAACCAAACATTACTTCATAATCACGCGAATAGAATCACAACAATCCCAAACGTCAAGATCAGAAGAGGAATATGCGACAATTTTTAAATGTGATAAGCTATTTCCTCTACTTTTTAGCTTGAGGTTCGATCTATTAAGCAATCTATTCAATAGCCATGTTTGTGGTTATAATCTAAGCCAGGGCTATGAACAAATCCTGTACAAAATTCCAACTACCTCCGATTCATGTACGACCGCAAGCTATATGCTCACAAGGACCCTGATGTAAGCCGACTTTTGCACGTCGTGCATAACTTCTGTACAGAAATTACAATGGATTTGGGTTCAGACAAATGTGTCACTTTCCCCATCCAAGCTGGGGAAATAGTCAAAACGAAAAACATGCGGAAGCAAAATACAAATATTTATCATAAAACAGAATGATTCAAACTAGCATGCAAAAACGAGAGCATTTTTAAATGACTGAATAAAGTAACAGTGACTATACACGTCGTGTAAGAAAAATATAAAACAGAACTTACAAGAAAACAAAGATAACTGGCATCACGCAACTAGCTATGGTTGTGATTGTATACAGCTTTAGTATCTTGACTGCCTAGAATATCAATATACACGAGCCTCTCGGAATGAAAAAAATGTATTTATCGATTTCTCGTCATTTGCAATAAATCTATTTGAAAGAATCTTATATTTTACTTCGAAAATTTAATATTTTAGACGCATTTTAGAAGTCATATGAGTTCGGATATTAATTTAAAGATAATTGAAAACCTAGCCAGACTAATTTAATGTGTTCGTCCTTCTTAATGGTTTGTCGTACATTAAAAAAAGACAAATACAATAATTTGACACATATTCACCTATAAATCACGGACCAATATATAGAAGAATACAAGATTTCAAAAGGTAAATAATCTAAAAGCAATTAAACTTATTTTAGTAAAGGTATCAATGAAATTGTATTTTAACGATTGCTTTTTCACATATATGTGCGTATTGTACATTACACTTCACAAGTAAAACATTGACATGAGTAGAATTTTACTATTCGTGGCAAAGTATAAGAACTTAAATAATGCATAAAACAAGAAAATTTAAAGTAATCATCGAAAGTTTTGCGTCTTACAAATGTGTATTTGATAATTTGATTTGTTTTCCTTTAGATACATTAAAATAGGAGACATATATAAGCAGAGGCTGAAATGGTTGACAAGATATACGTCTGTAAACCGACGATACCGAATGTTTTCCGATCTTCTGTTGTATATATATGTATATATATATATGTATATATATATATATATATATATATATACATACATACATATATATATATACATATATATATATATATATATATATATATATATATATATATATATATTAACGTAAGAAAGCTCGAGGTCTGGTATTATACCAGACCGCGAGCTTTTAATAAAATACATACATATATCGGCGCTACTTCAACATTAATTAAGGAAAGAATATCAAAGCACATTTCTTCTTTTAAAAATCATAATTCTAATAATAACCAAGGAACTTCTCTAACCACTTTAATTAAAAAACTTAGCTCTAACAATACCCCCTCTCAATCAAATGGACTATCATAAAATAAGTTAAGTCTTATACTCCAGCCTCTAAGTCATATAGCCTCTTCACAACCGAAGCTATTACTATAATTACTTCCCCTCAAAGTAACAATATAATAAATTCTAAAAATGAACTGATCTCTTTCTGTAAATATAAGTCGAAATTTAATTATGCCAATTTTGAAATGACATAGTTATTACTTTTACCTTTTATATAGAAATATAATGTTTTTCTTTAACTTTATCGTTTTTCTACATGCTTCTTTATACTTTATAATTAAATACAAAAAGTATTTAATTTTTGATTCTTTATTTCTTCTTTGCATGGCCAGTTTTTTATCTGCATTTTCTGCTTCATACTTTAAACTTTCAGATCTATCTAATATATCAACCTTCCACACTTTCATATATTTACTTAAATTTTACTATATGCATTTATTTACTTTCTTTCTTGCCTTTTTCTTGAATTTGCAGATACCGGGCATCCTCTCCCCTTAAATAATTGTTATTTTCTATTTTATGTTTTATATTTCATTTTTTATTTTAATTTTTTATTTATTGTTTATTTATTATTTATTTTCTAATATTTTATTAATTAATTTGTTTAATTAGATTTAGTATATTCTAATAACTCTTGTTGACACTTTTTAAGTGATGAACTGTACACTTCAGTTGGGCTATATTATTTTGCCCTATATATTTTTCGCGCCTTTTAACGTTTCCTGTCTGGGTAATTTTGACATTTTTTTTTCTATTTTAAATTTAATTCTATCACCATTTAAGTTGTTCTCCTCTCCTTCTTCACTGGTCTTTCTTATTTATATTAAAGCCTCGGCAGTAGAGTGAAAAGCATATCTTGTTTTTCTTTTAAAAATATTATTGGAATTTTTTCCTTTCTCGCCTTGTACAAATTTTTGTGAATTATTCCATGGCCTTTGGATTATTTTGAACCATCTTACAATTACGGCATTTCCTTGGATTTTACTTGTGCAAATCATAATTCAATTAACTTTCTTGAATTTTACCGTCACTTGTTTATTTATCTTCCACCAGACTCTCCATTAACGTTCACTCACCTTTTTCTTCACCATATTCCCTCTGCTTCATTTTTGTTATCATGTAAGATCTTGCTTGCTGTTTCATCAAATACTTTTGCATGCAAAATCCTATACAGCATTTTGCTAATTCCTACTCTCTGATGAGAAAGAAAGTATTTCTTCGAAACTCCGCGGATTAAGGACTATCCGCTTATCTAGTGTTACCTTTTCAGATTGTTTTTAACTCTTTGTCAAAGTGTTTTTTAACATGTCTTATTAACTTCTTGCTCGTATATATATATATATATATATATATATATATATATATATATGTATATATACACGGTGGTCACCAATTATCAACACGCGGAAGCCACTCAGAGATAATGGTTATTGCAAGTATATATATATATATATATATATATATATATATATACCAACACTTAATACAAATATACGTATGGTATATATATATATATATAATATATATATGTATATACTTATATATATATATATATATATATATATATATATATATATATATATATATATATACTAGGGTTTCATACAAATATTGTTCTACTTTGTATGGTATATATATATATATACATATATATAAATATATATATAAATATATATATAAATATATATATATATATATATTTATATATACCAGGACCTCACACAAATATTGTTCTACTTTGTATGGCATATATATATATATATATATTTATATATATATTTATATATATATATATATATATATATATATTTAAATAAGCGAGTAGTCACCAACAATGTGTATTTTTTAACATTATTTTATTATTCCGTGTCTTGGTTTTTCATTGGAAATTATATTTGGATCATTGCAATAATGTTTTTAAGTCATTGAAATCGTTTTCTGGGTTGTAAGTGTTGTGTGTAGAGACGTATACTATAATGTGTTCTTTGGTGTGTTCTTTTGGGGTTCTTAGTTGGTATATTGGACTTTTTTCAGCCAGTTGAATACCTTTCTGTATTAGTGGTAGTGGATATCCTCTTTTCCGCAGTGTTGTTTGTAGTTAATTCAGTCTAGTTGAACGGAGGTGTCTGTCTGTTACTCTGGTGCAGACTGTACGTGCTAGGGAGTAGGTATTGATTTAAGACAGTTTTTAGGATGATGGATTTTTAAGTGGAGGTATTGTTGAGTGTCTGTGGGTTTGTGGTAGATGGCTGTGATTATGTTGTTGTTGTTTTTATGCTACTAGGATGTCTAGGAAGGGTAGTTCTGTGGGGCTTTGTTCTAGTGTGAAGTATATTTTTGGGTGTAGATTTTGTAGCAAAGTGTGGGATTCTTTTATATCTCCCCATGAGGTTCTTCAGAAGATAAAACAGTTGTCTAGGTATATTTTCCAAGATTTTATGAAGAGTGTTTTTTTATTGAATTGGAAGGAGTTGTTATTGAGAATTATGTCGATGCTATCAATCACGAATTGTTTATTGAATCTGGGGTGTAAAGTCTGTGTATGTTTGTCAATCCAATATGCGATAGCTTCTTTTCCTAGATTGTGTGGGATATTGCTATATAGGCTGCTAACATCGAATGTGGCTAGTATAGTCCCATTGTCTACTTTTTGTGGTAGGGAGCTGAGGAAGTGTGTGTTATCTCTTACAAAACTTCTGACTAGATTGGTGAAGGGCTGTAATAGTATATCTATTATGTTGCTAAGTCTGCTTGTATGGTATGATGGTTTTGCTACTATGGGTCTGAATGTGAGGTCGTTGGGGTTTGGGGTGCTTATGTATTCCGACTTTTGTATGTTGATGGCATGTCTTACTTGGTTAGATTTGTGTATTTTGGGTAGCCCATAGAATATGTTTGTTTTTGTTAGGAAGTTTGTAAGGGAATCTTTTTCTTTTTTAGTTTATGTACTATTGTATGTTTTGCAGATTTTTGTTATTTTAGATATGGTTGTGTCGTCTATGTTAGAGTTAATTGGTTTGTAATAATTTTCGTTCCCTAGTGATTTTAAAATTTTTGTTTTATAGAAGTACTTATTCATTTTTACTACTGCACTACCTCTATCTGCTTCCTTTATAACTAAGTTGTTATTGTATTGGATTTTTTTAAGTGCTTGATTTTGTTTTTGTGTTAGATTACTGGGGGTTTTTCTTTTTGTTGGCGGTTGAGGTTCCAGAGAGTTTCAAAGAAGATATTAAGTTCTTTTGTGTTATTATATTTGTTGGGGATGTATGTTGATTTGTTTTTCACTAGAGAGTCGTCCGTTGTGTTATCATTGCCGTTAAGTATATCTATGAGTCCTCATTTGCGTTCAAATTCTTTGAGGTCCTTCTTTAACACTGCTATGTTACTTCTGGGAGTTGGGCAGAATTTGAGGCCTAGGTTAAGTACTTCATTTTCGTCCTTTGTAAGTGTCTCTGTAGATAGGTTGATGACTTTCGGTGTTTTGCTGTCTAGTCAGGTGTTGTCATTTTGTGAGGGAATCCTAAAATATGATTCTGAGGGTCGTTAGTTTCGTTGCTTCGGTTGGGAGGTTGGTTGTGTCGTTTTGTGGGGATGTATGGGTTACAATGGTATCTGGGGTATTCTGATTGGTTGTGTTTGTGTGGGGGTATTTTTGGGGTCGGTTTTGTACTGTGGGTTACTGGAGGTTGGTGTTGTAAAGATTGTTTTGTGTTGGGTGGTATCTATAGGGGTGGTTTAGTTCCATTGGGTTGTTACGGTGGGGGTTGTAAAGTAGGGGGATTTTTGGTGGTTTGTGGGGGTGGGGTGGAGTAAGAGATAGTGGTTCCTTGGCTGAGTTGGGTAGTAACTATTTTCGTATTGTTGTGAGAGGTTATATCTTTTAGTGTTGGCATGTGGTAGTGGGCTGTCGGTTGTTGATATATATATATATATAAATATATATATAAATATATATAAATAGATATATATATAAATATATATATATATAGAGAGAGAGAGTGATAGATACGTATATATATATATGTGCTTGTGTTTGTGCGTGTGTGTGTGTGTGTGGAACGAATAACTTCAATATGACAACATTAGAATAAGAAGTCGGTCAATACTTCATCGCTTTTCAAACAATATATATATATATATATATATATATATATATATATATATATATATATATATATATATATATATATATCGATGGGAAAGGGCAATTGAAAGAAATAGTTTTAGAATGAATACAATATTAAAATGTATTTCTTGTAAAACGGATAAAAGTGAAGTCCGTACATGTACTTTTGAAGAATTCCACTTAAACTCTTATATTGAAAAATTAAAATAAACTAAAAAACAACGAAGTTATTACAACCCTCAAACTACTCGTATACACACAAGACTTTTATGATCCCTCTCTAATAGTAGGTAGACGTATATCATTGATGTGGGACGAATGTATTCAGTAGTAGGTATTGTTGAAACAGGCATACGTTAAAACATTTAGGAAATGGGAGGAGGGAAACTGTATGTTTGCTAAACCATATTTACTAGATATTTGCTCCAGCCTTTCATATGGAATGTGAGGTCTAATATAACTAAAATAAGAGAATACTACGTAACATAAATATGAGATGCTTGTTTGTCATGAGAATCTATCTTCGAAGAATTCAAATGCATACGTTTCTGTATCATGTAATAATGGATAGTATTTATAAACAGAAATGGCAATCACTTACATTAATCGAACACGTACCTTGCCGTCACTCTGTATCTCTGTCTCTATCTGTCTCTCTCTCCCTATATATATATATATATATATATATATATATATATATATATATATATATATATATATATATATATATATATATATATATATATATTCCAGAATCCTGAAGTGATTAACAACAAGATTAATTAATCGTGTGGTATCGAGCCGTACAGAATATTTTAAGGATATAATATTATATCAGACTATTAGCCCTACAGAACTAAAATAACTCACAATAAATTGAAATGTGACAACAAGGTAGATCCATTCATAGAACTTTTACCACATTGACTACATTATACCACTTTATAAAAACATTATCGCAACAGGCTGATACCATACATTCATATACTTTCATTTTATTTACTCTTATTTAATCTATTTTTTATGCATGCCCCTCGAAACGGTGTAATTAATGTTTAAATATATTTTGTACGTGCTAAATAGAAAATTATTTGAAATTAATATCTCATATTTGCTAATGACCCGCTAGTTATTCAACGCCCCCTGCTTCCCGTCTGCTAATAAAGGCAATTGAGTGGCTGAAAAATATTATCTAATTATACGTTCAGTAATTAGAGCGCAATACATAACACTTATTTAATGCATTCAATATTGCCGCCGTTAGGTATCCTTTTCATTGTCTTGCTTAGGCAATACTCACACACTCTCAAAATCTATTTCAGCGGGTTGTACATTATTACGACGCATTTTGCGTTCAGATTTCCTATCACGCTTTCTCTAGAGAAATACACAGAATGACAGACAATGACAGGGTGGCAACGAAAAAAAAAATGGAAGAAATCACAACTATTGAGAGAAAATACATACCAAAATTGATAATCACAGAAAAATATACAGATCAAGACAGAATTAGATAGCACCACATATTATCTGTGCATCTGTTATTCTGTTTTTTCTCAGATGCTAGAATTCTACACCTATTACTATTTCTAATAGCGACAGCTGTGCTTTGCTAAATAAAACACTATACACTTCTGTTTTATTATAATTGTAAAAACCAAAAATCTAAATACTGTGTATCATTTAGATCAAAGAGTAATTATTTTAGCGTTTAAAAGAAATCCATTATACACTAATGAATTAAGAACAACGATCGGAGTGATAATTTATTGTCAAGGATATCCATTTCAAAATTTGGAGTTGCCCGTTGGCGAGTTGGCCTTTTACGGAAGCAGATCGATATTTCATACACTATTCTTTATTAATGGGTGTTCTATATATAATCCATTCCTTAAATATCAATTGTGAAACAATTGTTTTGTTGAAACATATGATCGCGTATTAAAAAGCAGAAGGCTATATGATGTCCTAGTTTAAGGTAGCACAATGAAACATTATGAAAACACTACAATATCTTTCTTAGCACATTTATGTACTCAATACCACAAATTGTTCACGGATAAGATTATGACTATGCAAAATATATCTTGTTTAATTTAATAGTTAACCCATATCTATAACCTCAGAGAAAAATAATTTTATTAAAAGACAAATAATTTAATTTTTTTCGTATTATTAAATCACTTAAAATGTCGGTTTTTACTTGATTACTGGATTAAAATTTTTTTTTTATAGGATGTGCAATTAAAATGAATTATTTACGATAGTTTTGTATATTAAATTCTAAGGTAGTTTGTTTAAATATTTGTAATTTATTTATCAAGTTAAATGGAATGTGATAATTCATTAAATAATTCCAAATAAGTAATATGATTTTATTTATATTAATGTAATTAATTTTACTGTGAAATATTATCACTGTGCAATAGGTATCACTTTCAATGTACCCCGTGAGAGAATTATATGCGCATCGATATTTTTGTTGTAACACCGACAGTTTTCGATGAAAAGTTCCGAGATTTAGCATGTTATATGGCGAAACTAACACAAGCTCAGATGTAAAATCTGAAGTAAATCTGCACAGGAATAACCACTTAGCAGCCATTCTGGTGATTAGCATTTTTTCAGTGTGCCAAATTAATATGCAAACCAATGCTAAAATATGGTGAAGAGCAAATAGATCACCGAAACATTGATTATTCTAGGAATTTGAAAATTGAGAACAAAAATAATAAAGAACAAACAAATTCAATATGGTTGCATAGTACAATGAATATTTTTTGTAATTGCTCTTCTTATTGGCAAGAAACAAAAAGCCTTTGGCGCATTAAAGATGTCGAACTTTCAATTTCATCTGATGAAATGTATTTGCCAGAAGTCAGAATAGCATTCCAGAATTCATATGGGAGTAGCACTGCCTTTCTCCGGAGTAAATTTTTTGTTGCAAGATGCTCCACAGATTTTCGATTAGATGTAAATCTGGAGAACGGGCTGACCATCTCATTATTTTCCCATGTTTGGCAAAAGCGCTCTCCAAATATTCAATGGCTATCCTTGCAGAATAAAAGAGTTAATTATCATGCATGAATACCATATTTTATCCGAAATGCCAAATTCTTCTTGTTTTTCCAGCGATCCAAGTGTTCCTTAATGACGTCAATATAGAGTGTGGCGGTAATTTTCACTCCATCTGCAACTCTGAATGATCCTACCAGCTCATTTCCAATGATTGCAGCCCAGAACATTACACCACCACCTTCTTGTTTACCCCAACTCCTTTGGGGATGTAGACCCTCATTATGGTAGCATACTCTCCTCCACCCATCTGGTCCATCGAGGGTCGCTCAACGCTCATCGGTGAACAAAGCAGTTTGAAAATTTCCCATCATGTTATCTCTTGCCCACTCCATCCTTTTTTTCTGTGGATATCCTTCAATTGAAGGTGGAACTCTTACTTTCCAAGTTTTGCAATCGTCCTTTTGATAAGACAACGAGGTGATTTGGACACATAACGTTTCCAATGGGTTACGGCGAACTTCTCTCTTGATCTTGCTCATTTTTCGACGTGACAGATATGATTTCTTAGAAATTTTTTCCTTTGTCAGAACGTCCGTTGCAAAGTTGAAGGTTATTGCAATATATTTTTTTTATTGTACGTGGATCACGGTGTAATTCTCTGACAATTTCTAAGGTGGAAATCTTATTATGAGCTTTGAACAATTTTAGACTGCTCAGCTTTAGTTAAAGCACCTTTGCGTCCCATCTTGCACATAAAGTTGGCACGCTGAAAAAAATACAAGTCACCGAAATGATTGCCGTTTGTTCGCTATTGCGCAGATCAGCTTAAAATTTAATATCTGCGTATGCGATCCTTTTGCCGTATAACGGGCGAAGTTTCACGAATTTTCATTAAAAACTATCGAAGTTAGAACAATAATATTATTGCATATAATTATGGCACGGTAAGTCGAAAAAAACATGCCAATTACTGTTTTGGTACAAAGAAGCTTCTTCTGTTGGCTCACTGATACAAAATCAGAGTAATTGCATATAAGCGGGGAAAAGCGACAATAGAATGAAGGAGATTTCAGCAACATTGGAATCTTATTTCATAGCAGATATTTAGGGTGGAGATAAGGGTGATTACTTTAAAACAGATATAAACCATAAAATATATTTTGTATATTCCCAACTGCTATGCATTTAATAAAATTTATTCGATGCTTGTGTAGTATTAAACCGACTTATGGTTGTGTATATTTAATTTGCATGCTAACTTTTGAAGTGAAACAGAGAATAGGTATGACTTCTTTTAATGTTTAGAATATATTTATTCTCCGTGCCCATAACTAAGAAATTGCTTTCCAAATGATAACGTTTTTACTTACTCCCGGTATAATAAGTACCGATGTACCAATTACTAATTTTCTTTAAAAAAATTGCCAAGGATTTCAGTTTTATATGATATGCCAGCAAATGTGTTGGAGTCCACTTCAGTATAACACAGAGTATAACGCACCCACACGCATATATATGCATATATGTATACAATTGTTTTTGTTACTTTTGTCAGGTACACATTTGGCTGTTTGTATTTGCGTTTATTCTACTTTTTACTCAACTTTTTTCTCATGCCTTATTTTTTTTATATTTACATTCTCCCTACTTCTATCAGAATACTTCTACCAATTGTTTTTTTTTTTACTTTCGCAAAGTTTGTCTAACATATTATTTGTTTTTTTCTAAATGTCATTTTTATATTATAATTTTTCTGATTATTTTTAGGGGGCGTGGAATTACTTTGCGAACATGCATATACAGATGTAAAGCAAGACGAAAATATAAAAAAACATTTTTTATAATTATTACAGTCTTTTATATAATATTTGTTTATAAAAAAACCGTTCATATGCAGTAACATTAAAAGTAACCAACAAAGATAACAAGTAAAACTATTTACTAGCCAGTTCGCGACGGGTTTTTTTTAGTAGGCGTCACCATTTATCAAGGCCGATAGTCCACTCAAGGATAAGGGTTAAAGAGTGTAGAGTAGTCAAAAGGGCAATATAGTAATCGATAGTAATGGAAGTTCGGTAAATTTGTTAACTTAAGTGGAACGGCTCATCAGAAACTTGTTCACGTTGGACTTGAAGACAACCATATTATATACAGGTGGAAAGCAGGAAAACGGAAGGCAATGCCACAGGCGTGCAGTTCTCAGAAAGATCATGGAATCTATGTTTAGGTTTGGGCACAGATAAAGAGTGGGGACAATTATTGATAATGTTTTCAGCTAGTCTAGTGTTTTTGTGAAAGTTTGGTGAGGGGGACCATAGATTGAAGCTCATTCGAACAGTTTCCATGAAAATAACGATACATCAGAGACAAACTCGCAACATCTCTTCTGTGAGATAGAGGTTGCAGCGAAAAAAAAAAAAGGACATCTCCCACCAGGCAACGAAGTCTATTTTGAACGCTACCAAGGCAGGGCAAGTCCTTTCTAGCCGCTCCTGCCCATATGTGGCAACAGTATTCCATCCTTGGACGTATCTGGCTCTTATATAGATAGTTCCTGCTTGTTTCAGAAGTTGCAGTAACTACCTGAAAATCAATGGCAATCAGTGCAAACACCACAACTAGATTAGAAGACCATGCAATAAAAGACGAATATTGAAGAGGGATCATTTTTTTACAAAGTAATAAAATGAGGTTGACTGGTCATGATTTTTAGTGACAGATTATTATTGAACGCAATAAACCGTCCATAATGTTATATAACAGCATTGCTTAACAATAAAAATAGACGATTTTATTTAGAGATCGATACTGGTAATGGTCGAAATCGGCCACCATTAAACACAAGTAACAACCACAAAGCAGCACTAACCGCTAGTATCCATCAGATCATTTCAAGTATTCATTTGAGTCTACTGCACAAAAATGACCAGCAGTTGAAAATAGACACTTGAAGGTCAGAGCAATCAAATAGCGGCCAACATTAATCATGCCCGACAGTGACTGCCAGCACTCGTAATTAATTGTCTCATCCCAATACTTAATGCCAGTAAACGCCAGTTATGACAGTGACAGCTAATGATTTTCTGTTGCCTACCTCTGCCAAGCGCTGTTTGAGAGTGGGCTCAGTTGATCTTTTTTTGGCTACAAAGTTGCCCTCTTTTGTGTCCTTTTATTAAATATATATATATATATATATATAAATATATATATATATATATATATTGGTAATAGACAGATAAAATATAATAACTTACTTTATATGTTATCACACAGATTTTATACAATGTTCTGTCAAAGGAGAGAAAATAGTTTTCATCAATCGGGTCAGAGCAAATAGCTGATTAAAATTATATGGGCATCTATGGGTTTTGATACGATTTCACTTATCAAGTCTATTACTTTGAAAATTTACTCAATTCAACTGCTGGTATTTGGTCTGTCATTCCTGATTTCCATGTTTATGTTTTCGCAATGACAGATATCTTGAACAGGAAAATATGTCTTTATATTCGTTTTACTATGTTCAGTCTTAAAATTATGTAAAATATGAGGTTTACTATTTATATTTTTTGACATTCATCGGACATGTTATTATGTTGAGTGTAATATACATTGATAAAAATATCACTGTAGTCCAATAAAAAGAAATAATACAAATAACTAATTTTCATTTCGAAAATTCAGAAACATCATTATATTTCCTTTTAAATATTGGATGCATACTTCATCTATATAATTATAAAACTAAAATGACCTTGTAATATTCTTTGTAGCCCACCATACCATTTACGATTTTCCGTTGCGCAGAATTTTACCTGCACACTGAAAAAAAAAATTAATCTGCATTTTTTAATACACTTTTCTTAAAAAAAACATTCATACATGTTCTTTAACACTAACAACATAATTAAATAACCCCGAATATATATATATATATATATATATATATATATATATATATATATATATATATATATATATATTTACAAATTACTACTTTGTAAGGCACTTCGTCGCATACATAATTTGACCTGTTAAAAGCGGTTTTAATTTCTATTCAATGCCGAGAAAACAACAAACTATTGCGAAAACCAAAGCATTTAAACCAGAGAAGATAATAAAATTAATCATTCCTATGGTCTTATAGTATCACTGTCTAGACTTGACGCTGTTTCAATTATTTTTTCAAATAAGATTTTAAACTTTAAATTACGATATTGACTAATCATTAAAATATTAATTAGACCAAATTTTTATAAAACTATTGTTAATGTAATCTGGTTTCACAATTCTATTGGATGTAAATAGCCTGGAAAACTTCAATATATGAGTAGTTGCGGAATATTGTAAAAAGGCTAATTTAAATAGCTTTCTATTCGACAGTTTTACGACTTCTAAATTACAAATGTTAAAGGATCACGAAATAATTAAAAAAGAGATGCATCAAAGAAAAAATCAAAAGTAAAATTACAGACTTTACAAATGAAACAGTATGTATTATGATGGATTAAATTTTGCAGTTAAATTATCTTTAAAAAGTGCGTTTGTTTTAGTACTGTACTAACCGCCATATTGCATTTGATTAATAAACTACAAAACTGTACTTTAATGTGTAGTTATTAAGTGTTACCCTGTAACGAGACATATGTGCACTTAGAACTTTTTTTATCTACACTCTTAAAATAAATAAATAAATCAAAAAACACATTTTTTTTAATTTTCCGTTACAAATACAAAAAAAAAAAAAACGTTTTCGCCCATAAACCATTCATTAAAATACAACATCATAATACGTTTTTGGCGCCCCAAATCGGTATAATAACAATACTTTTTATAATTGTTTATTTTTGAAACATAATCTTATCCCAAAACTATAAGAAACTCATTTTTAATGTAACATCACACAATACCATTTTATTGATAAATTAGCGTAATTTACACACAAAAAAATATTTACATAATTGGACAGAGTTATCCCCCTTACACTATTAATAACCACAGAACTAATGCGACCCTTTATGACTAGAGGACTTGATTAACATCTTTTTTCTTCTTCTTCCAATATTTTAAAAGTCGTCTGCTCACATTATTCGTATTGCCGATTTTACCATGACTGATTAACCTTACCATAGCTTGTCATACTTCTCTCTTTTATCTGCCAACGGAAACCCGGATCGGAAAAGACACACGTTCCTATTACATTAAATAGTGTTTTCTTTTGTTGGTTTTAAACAGCAAATACAAGAATCTATTCGGTCATATTTTTTACACATATTAAATCCAGTTTTTACCAGATTTAATATATTTATTTCTTCAGAAGTTGTTAAACAAAGCTGTAAAATGTATTTTACATTCTTTGTGGAACAAGTGTAACGCTCAGTCATGGATTCCATGCCAAATATAACATACTGACCCAACGGGTCTCCGGTATTCTAGTATTTGATAACTTTCCAATATTTATTGTGTTTTATAACCAGAAACTTTACAGGAACGAACATCATCTGAATATATCGATAAGTGGAACAAATGTCGTTCAGTAATAACTACTTGGAATCAAATCACATTTTATTTTGACGTTTACGAATGTGTCTTACATTATGCTTAACAACTGATACACTGTTCTTGATAATAATTGTAGCAATGCATTTTCCCGATCTAAATTCGACATATCAACATTTACGTTAACACATGTCATTATAAATCTTAGTTATATTTCTATTGGCCCCATTTTAAAAATGATGCTTTTAGAAAAAAAAAACAAACAAGTAATTTAGATTTTTTGTTGTCCAGTGCCTAAATATCACAGACATTTCGGCTATTTTATTTCAATATTTATATATGACGTCATATGTTTGCATTA
Source organism: Euprymna scolopes (assembly GCF_053919585.1). Taxonomy (NCBI): domain Eukaryota; kingdom Metazoa; phylum Mollusca; class Cephalopoda; order Sepiida; family Sepiolidae; genus Euprymna; species Euprymna scolopes. The sequence goes on along the minus strand of NC_136485.1, from coordinate 53,117,814 downwards.
GTTCTTTTTTAAAGACATGCATTGGCTTTATGACGTAAGTTTTGTAAAATTTGCATTCTAAAATTTGTATTTTATTTCCTCAACAAAATAGGGTGGTCCTGTAATTTACCCTTTTCCGTTAGTCCGTTCGGCCGTAAGTCTATCAACATTTTATATACTAACTACGTCTTGGATTTTTTGGAAATTTCGCACAAACATTAAACATGATATGTGTAAAACAATGGCGGAACGAATTTTCCAGGAAAAATCCGGTTGCCCTCGTAGGGGTGATTTTCGGGTTAAAATGGTAAAAATTGACAATGTTGTGCTCATTTAATCAAACAATGATGAGTTGGATTTTATAAAACTTTCTGAAAACTACTTTATTTCTATATAATTTTGTTTGACTATACTTCGCGATAATTCGTGGGTGTGCCCCAGGGACTCGTTTAGGGCAAATAAAAACACTCAATTTTTGTGACTACTTTACCACATTTCTCACAAATTTTCTATGTATGTCTATTTAACAGTTTTGCATGGTACTGAACGCAAATTTACATATATTAAGTCCTTGTGGACTTTGGAGACAAAATGGGTGCTTCTTCTTCTTCTTCTTCTTATTATTATTATTATGATTATGATTATGATTATTATTATTATTATTATTATTTATTTTTTTTTTTGCATGACGCTGAACAAAACTTTACATACGATAATGCCTAAAACTGCACCGTTTGTTGATTTCCACCAGGATTTGACGACCCCTGATACATTTTGGGGCTAAATAGAAGGAGAAAATGCTGAACTTAGTCATTTGTATGCCTCGTTAACTGTGCACTCAAAGTGGACCAGTCATGCTTAACTTGTTAACAAAATTAGACGCGAATATATTGTTTATTTAATATCTGAACATCATTTCCACTATATATTTTAACATTTTAAAATAGTCGATTATAAAATAATGCGTAATAAAGCTCAACATATATGGACTAGAGTGGTGTAATATCGTCAGAATATGTTAGCTTGTTGCATTTCCACCTAGTACGTATGCAGACTAAAGGGATGTCTATCAAATTCGCTTATATAAAGATCTACACGGTATATTTCTATCGTCATTGTAGCACAAATTTTTAACACATTTTCAACATTGCGAGCCGCTGCTAAATTATAAATGATAGAGTAGCATCATTATTTAAAGAAAGTAATTTGTGTAAAAGCAGTTAATCAATTATATTATTAAAATTAATTATCATGTAACACAGGTCGATAGTCGCTATCCGGTTTGCTGGGAACCGACCGTCACTATTCATATATAAAAATCTGAGAGATTGGCCATTTATTATCATTGTCTGTTGGTACGTTTGGTATTTTGTACTTTGATTTTCTTTATTCCTACACTATCTAGTAAAGGTTATATGTTCGAAATGGTTGCACTGCAAAATCTAGAATGCAAGAAAAATATTACCGGAAAACTTGCAAAAACGAAATGTAAATTCGCATGTAAAATCAGTGCAAACAGCCTAAATATTCTCCTTCTCCAAATTTTGTTGTCCTACTGTCGTATTGCTTTTGTCCGTTTCACTGCCGGTACGTCTCTCTCTCTCTCTCTCTCTCGCTCTCTCTCTCCCCGACCTTGCTTTTGTTTCTTTTTCTCCCTTTCGCTCTCCCTCTTTATTTCTGGCTCAGTCCCTGTACATATATATGTGTGTGTGTGTGTGTATGTGTGTGCGTGTGTATGTGTGTGCGAGTATGATACTGTAATCAGCTATTAATATTTATCGCATTTTAATTTTTTATTTGACGTTTTATCGCCACTTAATGTGCTTTAAAAAAGCGCGCAATCTTTTACTATGTAAATTTGAAAACCCCATGTATTCTGTAGAAACGACAGCGACTATAACCATCGATTTATGAAAATGTATTGTGTGTGGAAGGGTGACACGAGTTCATGTCATTACGAGTGAGGATAGGTATACACGCTGAAAGCATTCCATTCTATCAGAGACGTGTTAAATTGATAACTGCCGTTTTAAGTCATCGGTTTTAAGTGAAAATCTATGTCTAGACGTTTGTTAATCTTTTCCAAAACAACTCTGACATTTGAGTTAAATAAATCTTGCTCAGCATCCAATGGTCTCGAATAAAAAGCAAAATATGTATATTTCACACAATGACGCAGACCGATCTGATTTTGTAAATAATTATTGAACCTATTATCTGTTGATAGCATGTGTCGAAAATGGATATATTCTTGTGCATAAACTAAATACGGAGTTACTCTTATTTTAAGCATGGCAATGCAAAACAGATATTAATATAAAGTGACAGTCAGCTAATATTCACATTAAGTTAGGTTTTCTGGGAGACGTTTACAATAATATTCGCCAAAAGTAGTAGTGCAAGAATATTACTACACCATCTCTAGTTTTTAAATATCAAATGTAGCTACAAGATAAACGGACTAGTACAGGAAAGGACATTTGGAATATAGCAGACATTATCTAAGAAAGACCGCTATTATTCAAGCAGTTACAAGCTAAGCTTTACTCATAAAAAACTTATTTAGAATACAAAGGAGCAGATGCAAGATAGAATGATAAATTTTTGGCCCCCAATGAAAATAAAAGTATGTTTTATTTTTAAACTTTTATTGCAATAATCAATTCAGAAAACTTAATTATACAGTAGAGTTTTCATTCAATGTTATCGCCTTAAACATGAATCACTGAATTGATACAGGTGTAGAACTGAGAGTATGTTTTTCACCAAACGTCGGCGAATACTCGGCGGGCGGCATCGATCAGGATGGTGGTTGGTGATGTAGGAGGTAATGTTTGTGATGTTCTAGATGTATGACAAAATGATAGTGTTCAGCGTGTTCAGTACATGGGAGGAAACGAGTTAGTAAGAGAAGGGTACGGCGATATAGCACTCCTTTTCTAGGTAATCATTGATCGCTTAGGACTTGTGGGTCGGTGCCGGGTCTTTCAAGCCGACTTCGAAGATGTGAGGTGGCATGGTGTGGCACTCATCTGAAACAAAACAAAATACCATAACTGTGACTGAACATTCCGTCGAGCCGTAGCGTAAGGATTTGCATTTTTAGGATGTTGGCAATGGTCCTGTTTTCATAGGTTTGATCGGTAGAGAGCATGAGTTGTACATCGTCGCTGCTTCTATTCGATCATTGAACACGGTCTCATTTCCAAATACGGATCATGCCTCATATCGCCTCTGCGATTTGTTCACAACTGACAAAATTGGAGGAGGTCTGCAACAACAACAACAAAAAAAACGTTTTTAATCAAACGGAAATTAAATATTGTTGTTTCTTCTAGTGCGACACTTTTATCGTTTTATCCTGTATATAAAGTGAAGAAATTGCGAAAATTAGAGTACAAATGGCATTTAAAGTGGTAGTTAACGTTTATATATTTTGGAGAAAGTGAGCAAATACCTAGAATCAGTTATAATGATGTACTTCTATGTAATGCAACATGACAATAAATTAAATAATAACTCTTCACTGTCAGATATTAAAGGCGAGTGAATTATGGATGTAACGATTATTGTATAATTAGAGAAATTTAATATTATATAAATAGAGCTTTTAATATGTTTAAAAAAAATTAAATTAAACATTGACTTGTTTTTATTACATCCAGAGTTAGAGATTATTCAGAGAAGCACACGCATGCATTTATACATAAAGACATACACGAGTATATATATATATATATATATATATATATATATATATATATATATATATATATGTATATATATATATATATATATATATATATATCGAATCTGGCAGAAATTCGGATAACAAAAATACCGAAACCTATGTTATATATAAAACTTCCTTTAAAATAAAATCGATAAGTAGGTAATATCTCTTTATAGAAAGTGAAATTCTGTGCACATCACTGTGTGTCTTTGACTTCCATTCATCACTGTGGGCCTTGACTTCCTTTTATCGTCATAAACAGCTATACACAACAACTATCAACAAGGACACAAATTACAATCTTACACCGTGAAATACAAGTTAATTCGTTTGTCATGAATATTCAAGACTTGTATTAAATTGACTATACAGTATATGTAAAATCTACTCCTGATAACGAGTAGTAATAGTTTATATGTTTCCATGGTAATTCAGTTTAACAGGGAGTAATCTCGATTAATATCTATATATTAAAAAGATATAACAGCAACCATTTTGTATGAATTTAGTAACGAACACTAAGGGCATTAATCCAATTTGACATGGCGCTACGGAGAGGGTCAACATAGTAAAGCGTGGTAATTTGTAATACGAAGGTTGACATTGACTGTACCCACCACAAAGGCATATTGAGCAATAAACGTGCATAAATAAAAAACACTTATTAAACGCAATAAGACATTCAACTCAGACAGGGTATTCTTCGTAGTTGTTTTAGCATTACGAAGCTAACAAAACACGGGTTTACCCTAAAATCGAATAGATAGTGTTTGCTAACTAGGGCATACATTTTAAACATATAGAACCGACACAAGGATGCTTGCGAACTGGAAGTATCTGATGTGATCCTGAATTACTTAGGAGATACATTTATGTAGAAACCTAACAAGGTTGCTGTTTTAAATTTAGCTTTAACTATATAATAGACGAGTACATTCCATGTCAGATTAGTTGCAGTGAGATAGTTGTTTAAAAGGTGTCCCCGCCAGAAATTTCATCCCATGAGTCTAGTTATTAGAAAAACATTGGTCACTGAAGCTTCCTGGCCAGACCATGCTTTTTCAATTTCACAATCAATATCAAAACCAAAAAATCTGCCGGCAATCAGTTAATTATTCACACCACATATTTGTGAAACAGGTGCCATTTGGTCAGAAATTAAAAAGAGGGCTAGGAAAGATGTTAGATTTCTTTCTACATCGGAGCAGATGCCACAGAGTATTTTGTATTATCCAGTGTGCAATAGACCCACTAACAAAATAACCACGAAACCGAAGCTCCTCTATTCCACGCACTTTGAAACGGGTACGTAAAGAGGTACGATCATACAGTGTCGATGAGTCAAAATGTTTTCAGAAGTTGACTTAAATGTTATGTTAGCGGAGTGGTGATCGACAGAAAAATATGACATTAAACTTGAGGCTCCTCAACAGAAAACACCAGTAAGTATCGAGAAGATTAACTTAATCAATATTTATGAACTCTATACCACATTTTCTCTGTTCGCAGACGTAACAAGCTACAGCTGGCGATCCTGCTCCACATCTATTTTATTTACAAGGTGGCCCGGAATCCACACAGGGATAAATGCTATTGTAAGTACAGTACGTGTGTGTGGATATTTAAAGTGTTTACTAAGGGGGGTGGTTCATCATGTATTTGTTTACGTTGGACTTGAAGCCTTACAAGTTGTATTCAGGAGGGAAGCAGTCAGACGGAATAGAGTTCCACAGGCGTGCAGTTCATAGAAAAAAAGCTTTGTTCATGGAATCTACGTTTTGATTTATGCATAGATAAAGAGTGGGGAAAGTTTTTGACAGTGGATTCAGCTAGACGGGTGTTTTCTTGTAAAAGATTGGCTAGGGGGGCCAGAGATTGGAGTTCAGACGAGAACCTGCCATGGAAATAACGATAAAAGCTTACTAGGTGTGGGGCATAAAGTTACTCACATGCAGTTACAGCTAGGATGAAAATGCTGTTTGAAACTTACGGAATATTTAATTACCTACTAAGAAAACTGCTGAGACAACACAGCCATTACATCTCTACTTTGCAGACACATGACATGTTCGAGTGGGCCTTAACTTCAGAAACTCCAAGGATCATTAGTCGAGTATCTCGTGTCAACCGCTCATCAAATACGAAACATACTGTGTTTTGGCACAAAGGGGAAAAGAAACAGAAACATTAACTTATATGTTCCAGACAACACTTCTGGACCATATATTCTTGAAAGACATAAAAGTCTCTTTCCTAATATATCGATAGATAATTTCTGCTTACTCCAAACGATAAAATATCCACAAAAAGAAATGACAACAACCTTATCACGCAAAGAAATATAACTGGGAAATTTCCTAGTGTGGACTCCTGAACCAAGCCCGTATGCCTGAGAAATATCGATAAAAAAGAACAAAAAGTTTTATCAGGATAAACTCTGGAGGGTCTATCTCAGAAATTAAAGATAGAAAGAATAATGAGTATGAAAAACATGAAACCTTCGAAACTAACAGAATGACAGTACTAGCGAAAAATTTCAAGAAAATAGTACTATCCTTATTCATGTTTCAGAAAGAATGCATAAGCGAGCTTGAATTAAACATGGGTTATGTTTATAGTCACTGGATACTCATTCTAAATGAATCCCGTTTTACAAATAATGCACGATAGTTATATGCACTAGTGGGTGTAGATGTTTCACTTAGTATAGGGCAGGGATTTTGCCAGATATCCAGGCTTGGATGTCGGGATTTGCTGATAACAAAGACCACTGTTCCTAATGACAATATTCTTACGGCATGCTTTGGAAAATATGATAAAACACTATTATGTTTTTTAAGAAAAAGAAAACATATATATATATATATATATATATATATATATATATATATATATATATATATATATATATATATATATATATATATATATATATAGTTTCGAGAAAAAGAATTAATTAAGCTTCTTACTTTGAATTCGGATACCCAGAAAGTATTCGAAGAATACGTTCGAACAAAATCGCTTCAGCGGCAAGGTATGAAAATAATCGTAAATTGAAGGGTAGTAGAAGTTAAAATACGATCGTGGTAGTGGTGGTAGTTGCCAATACTGAAAGCACACTATTAAAAAACTTTGTTCAAACGACTTCCTTCCGTAATGTAACTTTCCAACGCACATAGATATAGTTGCCCGACATATGAGTATAGGATTAAATTGTTTTAAAAAAAGATGCAAACTAATTACTTATACGTCGACGGCTCAGCGCCTTAGAATTTACATTTCTTTACTTTGAACTCCCTGGCGTAAATGGTATGCTACTAAATTCAAGATATCGATTATTCTGTCCGGAATTTACGCTTTGGCAAACAAGGTTTCATTAGCGCACGGTTGCATTATTTCATCCCAGTCGTCTAGCACCGTCATGACCTTATACTCATTCGAACAAAATGTGGTTGGCTTTCTCGATCTACACAGTAGGTATTTTATTATGTAATCTGATCTTAATACTGAAGAGATGGAAACGGATTTAATGACGCTGTGCAGAACTAAAAGTGTATATGAAATATTTAGAACTATGTTTCGTACTTACTGGACGCATCTATGCATATATTAAACATACGACCTCCGAAACATATACCTAACCGGAAACAATAGAACTATAGGTAAACTAAGGGAGTTGACCATAGCAAAAGGCATATAAAGGACGAATAGTTTAACAACCAGTATTGATATCCACTTTGGGATGCGAAAACCTGAAACTGTGTCCAGATCGAGAAGTGTAATAGTAACTTCTCGTGTCGAGGAACAAAAATGTGGAGGGCAGCAGAGACACATACACACAAATAGGTAATATAAAGTGCGATTAGATGGACGAATTTAGATTTCACTGAAACCTATCAATTTATTAATGGTGTACTGTGTTCAATTCTAGGAAACTGAAATCCATATGCAAACTATGAATCCTTAGGAGTAAACTCCCCGGTCAGAAAATGGAGGTTGAACATACCAAAATATTAGATCGCCCAGCTAGCATCATGAAAAATGCGTATGATAATCAAATAAGCTTAAGACAATAATTCATGTCGCAAAACAAAAGCACTAGGAAACTTATCGCTTCAAATGTGTATTCTGATATACGCAAAAATGATCACGATATTTTATCTTGTGTGCACTAGGGACTAGACATGACTTTGTAAAACAGTATATTAGTTATAAAAAAAGAAATTCCCGTAGGTTTCTCTCTCTTGATAACAGCAAGTACACCTCTCATTAAACAAATAGATGAAGGAGAGATGAGGGCAGCCATTTGTTTTTCTGAGTGGGCTTTGTAACAAGATATAAAGGCATAGGCTCACCACTTCATACACACATACACTGTTTTTTATGTCACGCGATTAAAATAACTAATAATGTTTAATTCTTTCGTAGGTTTGGCCGCGAAAACTTAAGTTAAAACACGAATTTACAGCGTTTATTAGTAATTCGTAACAGCATTGATATACCACTTTATATAAATTGTGGTATCACGCTTTTATACATACATGCCATCAGTTTACAAAACAGGTATTTTAGCAAAGGCAATACAATCGTACATCGTCTTCCGAGTTTATCAGGTCACATAATAATAACATATATATACATATATATATATATATATATATATATATATATATATATATATATATATACATATATATATGTATATATAGCGCGATATATTATAAGTCGTGCAGTATATATATATAGCGTATACTAAAATTAAATTATTGACAAGTTTATATTAGGAGAGATATCCGGCCGCTATAAGGAGATACTTACAGTGTACAGTTTTGACTTTATATTAATTCTATTTGCATTCTTATAAAGCATGTGGCTCCTACTAGTTAAAAATTTTAATGTTAATAAGATGCATAGTAATTAAATCGTTATCTCAATGCTCTCTATCTCGTCTTCAAAGATTATCTCTCAAAGAAATACTAAATGTAACACGAAGGGTGACCGGACTGAAATACTGATCTAAATAGCAACGAAACCTAAGCCGATCAAGAGCCAATGGGAGTGTAATGATACTTAAGTGCAGTTTTTAAGTCGTTTCGATTTCGGAAAACACAAAAAAGTTCAGCAGATTTTCCTTAGCCTTCTATAGAATTACTCGGTTTAATGCGCGATCCTGAGTATTCCATATCACAGGTAGTCTGAAAAGTTTACAAATGTACAAAAATCAAGAGAAAAATATTCAAAGTCTTCAGGAAAATGGGTTTATGAGCGCCCCACGCTGTATTTCTTTTAGATCCACTGGCGCTATTGTAAGTGACCAATTGCCCGCTTTTTTCAGAAATGAAATAACTGAACTGCTCAGCGTTATATCTAAGATCCCGTAGACAATAAATAAAAACTCAAGTCGTCAGTTTTGTTTTTTTACACAAATTATATTACCAAATAAAAACTTAGAAACTACAAGGCTCTGTATTCTATCGGGGAATAAAATTCAGAATGCATTTTCTTTTCAACTCAATCAGATTAATTAAACAATTAGTTAAAATAATTTATCTGCGACCAATGATTTTGTTTCTCTTTTTCTCACAGTATTCTCCTTGCATGGTGATCAGTTAGTGGTGTGGGCGGGCAGTATGAATCCACATTGTTCCGCATTAGGGAGTAGGTTTATATTTTGCCGAAAACTGCTCGTCTCGGTGCATTTATAGCGGTTGTTCTTCAACACCAATTAGTAATCACTACGTAATCATCCTCTCCTTATAGACTGGTCGCTACAACATTACGCAATCGTGCTATTTTAACGTCTAGTTTCTCACAGCAAGAATAGTATTGTCCTTGTCACTTAAAGATAATCCCAGCTTTCAGTGAACCCCAAAAATTAACTCACTACCATTTCTGTCCAATTATACCGTTGTATTAGCAAAACATAATAGTATCAAAATATTTTATCAATTTCAAGTCCGTTCAGTTGTATTTAGCTAGTTTTGTTTAAGTCATTGACCAAACAAATCGAGTCAGAATGACATTCTTGAGTTGCCTGGGTATGTTCACATAATAAAATCTGTAACTTAGCTTAATTACAACTGATATTACTGTAATATCCGACCACAATGTGTAACATAAATTTATTTCCCTCAGTTTACAAGTTAACTATGTTAAAACTAGCTTTTTGTCGCGTATTACCTGATTTTAAGACAAGAATTTATCCGATCTAGTGAATCCCGATGTCCATTGCTATTACTAGATACAACCTTATTGGGGAATGTGCAATGTCCTAGTGCTAGACGATTTCCATGTAAACATCGACTTTTATGTGAGCTTTAATCATTATCATGTTACTTTGCAGGTGGAATAGTATTCACGAATATATTGTCTTTCTACAATCTGCGAAGAAACCTTGAATCATAGAGCCATTCCCGTAAAAATTCTAATGTATGTACAAACCTCCCCGGACGTTTAGCTGATAAGTGAAAAATATACCAATCTCTAATCAATATTTATGGAATAACGTAATATAAAAAGTAAACAATGCAAGCCTTTCAGAAACTAACCATTGAATGCAAATATAAATTAATTCTCTTCCAGAGAGACGTAACTCCTGAATTTAAGATGGAAGATTGTCTAAATAATAAGAAAGAAATCTTCATACTCGATGAAAAGAAGTATACGAGGCTAATCACTTATCCATTCAATTGTATAGTTTTGCTCCGATAGACACCGTATTTTATTAAACATCAAACGATTGCTATTAAACATGCCTTGCAATTCTACAAGTATAAAAATAAACATTGAATTATTTGGTGGTTAGGCAAAATTCTAACTGCGAACAAAAGAATCATAAATTATTCTTGTGTGATATGCTCGAATTCAGTTGCATTGATTTGTTTTCCGCTCTGTTATTTTCTTATGATATCCTCTAAAAAACATTCTCATAAAGATTGATTTTATACTGTAGGTGTCAGTGCTATAGGTTTTTTGTATATCCGTGTGCATTGTTATTCTTAACCAGAACGTCTGAGAAAAATTACGATAAAAATGTAGTGGAGAGTGTTGGAGGGTTTGGATTATTATAAAAGATATGATCAAAAAGTGGTTACTAAAGATAAGAAATATTATAAGTCAAATTCCATATATAATAAATATACAACTACTAAAAAATGTACTTAATCGGTGAAATCCCCCATTTTTTAAGCAGATAGATTGATAACTTTTTCTACTATAAGATTCCAGTGAGTTATTTAAAAAAAAAGAAGCAGCATACGACTCACTGCAGTGGCTGCTACAATACATTAATTCTACATTGCACTGTAGAAAATCCACTGCCGATTTTATAAAAGTGTATGTAAATAATGACTTGATTTTAAGTTTAAATCAGAAGTCAATTGGCATGGACAAATTATACCTTTAACAGAAATACTCCTTACAAACACCTGTCTCAGAAAAAAAAAACAATTACTGAGTTCATAAAATAATTTTACATAACAACGTCAATACAATTTTAACGTACAGAAGTTAAGTTTATTAAGCTATGAAAGAAACATCTCTTTAAAACGCGCACCAGTCTTTGAAAAAACATTTACAATTGATTAAAAATATTAGAGTTGTCTGTGTGTTCCATGATGAAACTTTAGATGCACATGCTATGTTTAGTGTATACAAGTGTTAGTTTTCTTTTCAAATTACCTTTTCTTTACTCAGAATTATGTATGTGTATATATGTACATATATGTATATATGTATATGTATATATATGGACCTTATGGACCTTAGATATTAATTTAATGCATAAGAACTTTACCAGCTAAATTAAGTATATGTGTATAGAAATTTATAAAAGAAACCTGGGCTCCGTCGGCTCTGAGTCCAGAGAAAATATCCTCATGCAAACATAGGAAAAAATTATTTCATGTATAATAGCGCACACACAGAGAAATATGTGTATTAGTGTTTCTATATATTTTAAAACGATAGAAACTAATTGTCGCTGAAAACTTTGAGTGAAACTGTTTTTTTGAAGATATATTACAGTAGATGATATAGACACAACTAGGTATATTTCAGCTGCACTTGTGAAAATAATTTCATACGAAAACCTGTCGTCTGAAATGAGTAAAATACACTAATATAAAAAAAAAACGAAATGTACTTGGCTGAAAAAAATATGGCGTTAGAGACATTTTTGTGTTTCAGATGAATATCCTTACGACGACCAAAGTTTAAGCTCACAGAATTGAAGAATCATGGAGTCTACGGGTAATCGCAAACTTCGTTCTACAGTTGTGGCGTGTATATAGATAATTATTAGAGACAGTGAACTATTGCTACTCGCTACTGTCGCAGCACGAGGGAGGAGAATGATGAATAATTTATGTTAAGCGATACACCCGCCAGAAATTCTTCTCAAAATTGAAGAAATCAGTTCTTTCGACTTCTGTCTTCTTGGAAACGTCGCACTCTTAACAAGTAAGGTCTTTTCAACCGTCGACCGACCAAAAAAAAAACAAAAAAAAAAACGACTCACATCCTTTGTTTCGGCCTGACTTTTTATAGCCGTCGGGCGAACCCAACTGTCGCGGTAATGTGAGTATCGCTCACAAACGTTTTTTCTTTGTAATCTAACGGCCCCAGGTTCGCTCCCTAACGCAGGCACGCACAACTCATACTTTTTGTGCGCCTTTGCGCATGCTCCTCACAGCTATTTCCAGGTTGATTTAAAAGAATTAATGCATGAATAATTCTAATACATGTATAGTATTTAAAAAAAATCAAACTGTTGTTACTGAGGCATCAAAAGAGGTTTGTGTTAACTGAAATATATTTCAATGAGAACTGATTTTTCTCAGAAAATCTCAATACTTACTGGAAACAAAATAAGATTACTTCAAAATATGTGTAGATTTGACGGCGATATGTATTTAAAAAATCGCATAGTATCTACAAAATAATAAATACTAGTGTACTTTTAATTATGAAGTTAATCACTGATTTCACTGGGGTTTTTTTGCGAAAGGGTTAATAGAATGCTAGGAAAAATTCATATAATTCAAAGGGTCAGAAGGGTTTCAAAAATTTACATGAACTTTATATGTTGTTGTCTGATAATCTGGAATAATACGTATCCATTTTAAGAAATATATAAACGCGTAGAACCAGAAAATGTTTGAACCGCTGTCGTTCTTTTGACGAAAATTCAGACATTATCTATTTCCTACCATAGAGTACGTTCCAGTGGTTATGCTCCCGCACACTCCATGTACATTCTGATACACTATATTTTTACGTAATAAAACCCGCCTCTTAGTTGGCGTTGAACAATATAGTACATAGTTTGTATTCTTCTGAGCTTTTGACGCTTGAACTATACTCATAATAAAAATACATATTTGACTTTATAAGATTCATTTAACCTTAACATATTAATTAAAATAATTTTCCATGATCCTGTAAAAATCTATGCATTTTAGAGATTTTAAGATTTCCCACCGTTTATATCACATGCATGAACGAAATTTGGGTATGAGCCTTACAATATTTTATGCTTTCCTTTTTCATTTTAAATATTCAGACGTAATAATAAATGTGAATTTGTGATGTTACTAATCAAATAATACTGGAAAGCAACTAATATTGAATATGCAAAACCGAACTGGTTATATACATTAACTTATTAAATACAACATATGTTTTTTTTTTTTTTTTTAATATTGATAAAAGTCAA
>NC_136485.1:53041887-53099387 GCF_053919585.1 Euprymna scolopes | reverse complement strand
CAACTGGGATTCTCATCGTTAAACTGGATTTCCCCGAAAACCTTTTTAATAAAGTCGTGTTTTGTGGTCACTTAATTACAGAAGTTTCGTGGCAATGTAATTTGCCCTGTGGTCAGATAAGAGGCAATTTTCCATTTGCAGTAATTTATTTGAAATAACTCTGCCGAGTGATCGTTTTGCTGCTGGACACGCATATTTCTAGTAAAATAGAATTTTCTCACTGGTTGCCAAAAAGTGGAATATTTTAGGCAAGCATTTTGACTTAACGTAAATAAAGCCGTTAATGTTGTCTCCGGAGGATTAAGAGCTATATGTTGCACATGTGAAACTGTAAAGTTAACACGATACCATTTTCTAAATGTACTGATAAGTGAACGATCCGTGGATTGCGTTCATGTATGGGAAATTGCCATACAGCTTCATTACTGATTATATATCTTACAGCTTGAAACTGTGCAATTTCATCGATATGTATGTTTGCATATCTATCATTGCCTTGAGTTTTCAAACAAAAAACTGCAATATCGCTGTCTTTATTCACATACTTTCAAATGTATTACATGAGCTTAACTGGGTTACAGTATTCCATGCTAATGTGCGATTTGTAGGTTTTTCAAAGCAAACGAATATATGGAACAACCCTCCAGTTATCGACTTAAATATCACCAGTGCGCATTTGTATGATTGCTAATTTACCGCCATTATCTGTAGATCTTCTCCTGTACGAAGGACATTCGTCATTTACTGTGAATATGTTTGATAGTAATGCCCGGGGATATCGCTTAGAGTATTTTCCATCTTTTATGCATGGTGAATAATATACGACAAGGTCCATGTATTATATGCTTTGTCACAACTTCATGCAGGTCTTTATCAATGTCAGCATCAGGTATTTCAGCACGTATTACATTATCGATTTGATCTGGACTGATTTTGTTATAGAGGCAGATTAGTATGTGTGAGTGTGGAAATCTTTTTTGCCACTCCACTGAATACATCCAGCAGCACACAGACCCAAATACTTTATGCTTAACAATGAAATCTATAAGGGATTTCAGCTTTTTTCTGAAAATACGTGCTGTAATATCATGTATATCCACTGATGATTGGCCAGGAATTAATAGTTGAAGTATACCATCCAAGGCAGTGTTACATATGAATGTAACAAACAGGTCAGGACGGCCATACTGACGAACATATGAAAAAGCATCCTGAGTGTACGCATGCATATGACGTGGACTACCTATATATGAAGACTGTAAAATTGTTAGTCTGCCAACGTTTGTAGTAGTACCATTAATTTGAACTGCATCTCGCAAGTGAACATATTTTCAGAGCGAAGTTTGGACTGATTCAAACGTATGAATAGAACACGTTCAGATCCAATATCTGCGTACATGTCTACGATGTATTGGTAGAACAATTGGCAGCATTTCAGAAGGTGATTGGTTTCATTTTCCCGAATCATTAATCGGTATGAATAATAGTTCACTGCGCTGCATTTTTATTTGTTTCGTCACAAGTAACTGGATTCATCATGTTAACATTGAAATGATATCCGTCAGCACCATTCCAGAAAATGATTGGATATTGCAAAGCATCATATCAGCGATAAGTTTTTGCAATGTTTGTCACTGGATCATTTCTCCTATGAAGTACAATATACCTCGGTTGAAATTGATCTCCAACTATAACAATTGCCACCTCATCTATAGTTGTAGCATTGAATCTTCGCACGTGTTCTCGAGCAGGAGCTTTTTTAGCACGAACAACACTCTTGTGTGTATCAGATGGCATCATTTAAATTGCAATTTTAAATAAACACACAAAATTGTGTTTATTATGAAGCATGTCTTGCAGTTGGGAGACAATATACCTTCTTGTGGCAGTTGAAATTCCACAGCGTGCATTCAGTTCATCATTGTTATTACCGATAAAATACAGCTGTGGGAATCTATGATGACTGTCTGGGTAAGGAAGCAGAGATCTCACTTTATGGCAAATCTCTCCCTTAACTTTAAATGTGGGTATGAATTGTGCTGTAATATTTCTGCGCCGAACGATGTCGTTTGGAAGCATGAATTGTATTTTCTGATGTTCGATAGGAAATGCTTTGATTCAGCAGTATATCCAGCAAGCAAAGCTTTTACTGGTTCTGGTTGTTCCTCAAGTTGAGGTAGTTTAATTTTCCATTGCCACCTCAGAATCCTTTAGTCCCCCCTTAAATTTCAGAGCCTTGCAAAAGGGACACACTTCAGTCATTGTGTCGATTTGAACCTTGTGACTCAAACTGTAATCATCGTCAGGGTCGTCGTGGAATACAAGCCGATCCCAATCCCGGTTTGGTTGAGCATGAAGTCGAGTTTGACGCTGAGCTGCAGTTTCTCGTTGACGTCGTTCCGCATGTCACAGTCTCTCACGTTAATTCGTCGAGATCGAACTAGATCTGTATTATGGGATAGTTGTACCAGTAATTCTGTTGCCTGAAGTCTGGAAGCACGTTCACCTGCTGCTTTATTGGCACGTATCAAAATCATCCGTTGTCTGCTCTGCTCGTTTGTCAATGTTCGTCGTTCAGGATTTTGTCTGTCAAGTAGTCGCCGAATTGAATTGGCATTGCGGGTACGCCGACATAACTGTGATCTATGGCAGGGCATTTTTTTACAGAATGGATTGAGAGAGAGAGAGAGAGAGAGAGAGAGAGGTGAGTAAACGTGGAGTGTAGACACGTTTACCAGAACCGAGGGGCAGCTGACTAGATAACGTATGAGTGACGTGGTCAGGTTGGCTAGATCTGAGAGACTGTATTTGACTTTGAAGAAGACGGACGGCTTAATAGCTGTTCCCTCCCCTTCACTGGGGTGGGGGACGCTGACGTGTTCAAAGCAAGCAAGATTCACTTCCATATTCTGTGTCGATATCTGGAATGTGAATAAAATTTATAAAACCAATTCATCGTCTTGGAGTGATAAATCTTCGTCTAACAGGTACCAGTCTCCCTCCAAGAGGAGATGAATTCCAGATGGATCAACATCGACGACACATGAAGTAAGGTATGTCGAAGAAAATGCATGTAACCCACGCACAACCGCATATGAAACTAGACGATCATACGCACACGGAATTCTTTTATGTTATACACCAAATGTTAATTTGGTGTTCCTCTATGATAACCCTAGTGATAAATTCAATGATAACTCTATGTAACAAACGTTCAATTTGGTGCCGTAACTGACCAGACCACCTAGCAAGGGTGGGTTTAAAAGAAAAAAAAGAAGAATAAAAAGAACTTGGGTTACAACGGGGGAAAAGGGAAAAAAAAAGGACAAGAAAAACATAATAAAATGTCTGGACAAAAAAGAAAGAAAAAAAAGAACAGTAGAAAAATACAAATCAACACACGCACAACGGAGGGTCCATTAAACACTAGGCGAATTAGAAAAATAATTAAGAAAAAAAAGAAAAGAAATACATTTACGCATGAATAACCTCTTATAAAGACTGAAAGAAATGGTTCTGAAGAAAAAACAGACACATTAAAATTATATATATATATAGATAGATTTATATAATAAATTAATAAGAAGAATGAAGAGTAGAACGGTACGTTAAAAATAACAGTAAATGAAAAAAAACGTTTCTGTGTAGAAAAAACAATAGAAGAAATTGAAAAAAAAACAGCTATGACGATAGACATACAGATAATAAATTGTAAAGTTTTAATGAACAGCCAGTGAGTAAACCAGAAAGAAGAAAACAAAAGAAATAGAACATATGACTTTAGTAACAGTGTGGGTCGG
The DNA here is from genome assembly GCF_053919585.1 of Euprymna scolopes. Classification (NCBI taxonomy): domain Eukaryota; kingdom Metazoa; phylum Mollusca; class Cephalopoda; order Sepiida; family Sepiolidae; genus Euprymna; species Euprymna scolopes. Next base: position 53,095,587 of record NC_136485.1, on the reverse strand, counting down.
GAATGAGCCTTTCAGCTTACCAACAGATAAACACGTCAATCACAAATATGTGTTATGAATATTTTTGTTGCATTTTAAAACTGTGAAACTAAGTGTAACTTTTAATGAAAAGCAATATGTACTTTAAATGAAAAGCAATGGATAGGTTCTGAAAATGTGATTTTTTTCCTTTTTCACTAATTTTACGATTTTTTTTTTCTTAGGATTTTTTTTTCTGACATGGACAATTTTAGTTCCATCGATGTGTTAGGAGTGTCTGAGACTTTATAATTGAGTCGTTTTATTTTATTTTGGAAACGACTATGTATTTGAATTGTAAATGTCTAGCTATTTTTTGTAAACGACTGTGATTTTACTTTAATTTTGAATTCTGTGGAATGGAAGGTGATGCACTATGCAGCCGACCTCAGGAGTGATGACGTGGCCAATTTTGGGTTTCCACGAATCTGTATTTTGTTATTTGGAATTTTGTTATTAGTGAGATGGGACTTTGTGATTGCTTATAGGATATTTTTGTATTTTTTAATTTATCATTTTTATGGAATTGATTAGTTGTAAAACGGTATTGTGCAGAATGTTCTTGTTCTTGACATGTATTTTTTTTCGCAGAATGGGGAGATGGAATATTTGCTTGTGGGGTCTATTGAAAGAATGATTAATAAAAGAAAGAACGTGTTGTTAATTAATTAATCAATAATCATAATAGAAATAAGAAAATTGGGAAAAAGAGAAAGAAATAAGATGTAAACCGTGTAATAAAAACACTACTGGGTTATGTATAAGGGATCAACTAGTTCTTAAGTTTCGGAAGAGTCAAAGGTTCAGTCGGTATTAATTTTAATTTTCGAAATGTAGAATAAATGTTCTATTCGACATGAGTGACGTTTTGACCACATAAGTAAGGTAGAAAAAAGGATAAATATAGGGTTAAATAAACTAGATGAAGAAATGAAAGAAAAAAGTGGGGCGTGAATGGAATTTAATTTCTGTGGCAAGCATGTTAGAATTTTGGAGAGGTGTTGAATTACATGGGTAGTTATTAATTTCATTATTCTCGAGAAGTGATTCGAATTTTATTTTTTTATCGTAATTTCTGTTGATTTCGAGGAGAATCAATATGGAGCAACTTTGAGTACTTTATGTGTGGGAATCCGATGTTTTCCGTGAAGCTATGTGCCTTCAAGGCAGGTTGCGCTTACCGACTTTGGGAAAAAAAAAGTTTTTTTTTTTCTGACATAGCAGTAAACGGAATGTATTCTGTCCAGTGTGAGCGGGTCTAGTTGTAATCAACTTCAGGGAGCAAATGAAATGCCCTCTGACATTGCGTAAGGGGCAGAGGGGTGCAATGGCTGACGTGGCCATTATGTTACGAATCGCTCAAGAGAGGATGAATGAAATATGTATGCAAGTAATTAGGAAAACAGAAGGCTACCCACCATAAGGAATGTTAAGAGGTTTTTGATTCCCACAGAATACTAGTAATAAGAGTAGGCTTATGGTGAATAGGATAAAGCTTGTGATGGGAAGATGTTTTTTTTGTGTGCTACCTATGGGAAGAAAAGCTGATCTGTAAAGCCAAGGACGATGATAGTCCGTTTTGAAGAGGCAGATGGACCTCGATTTTATTATTCGGTTGATTACTGAGAATTTATCGATCACGCGTAGTGTAGACGGGAGTAAAGGATGCTCCTGAAATTCTGATTTAAATTATGAAGAGACCATGGGGTCACAGGGAGTTGTTGACCTTCGAGGGCGCAAGGATTAGCGCCACATGGTATTATTTGTTGATATTATTTTACTTAGTATATTGAATAAAGGTATGCCAGTTTTCTTTGCCAGTGGGGTGAGCATATATATCCCATTCTTAGTACATGTGGGAAGTAGAAAATGTATGCTTTCGCCATACATTTTGATAAAAAGGGGGGGGGAATGTTACAGAATGCATTGAGAGAGAGAGAAAGAGGTGAGTAAACGTGGAGTGTAGACACGTTTACCAGAACCGAGGGTCAGCTGACCAGATTACGTATGAGTGACGTGGTCAGGTTGACTAGATCTGAGAGACTGGAGAGAGAGAGAGAGGAGATGAATTCCAGATGGATCAACATCGACGACACATGAAGAAGTCGAAGGAAATGCATGTAACACACACATATGAAACTAGACGATCATACGCACACGGAATTCTTTTATGTTATACACCAAACGTCAATTTGGTGCCCCTCTATGATAACCCTAGTGATAACTTCAATGATAACTCTATGTAACAATTTTAAACGAACAAAACTGTAACGCAACATGTACTTACCAAGGAAGACTTTAGATCTAAAGACCAGGCGAAAGGAAAAGGTGTTTTCCTAAACAGTAAATGGACAAATTGCTAATGTAAGAATAGAACAAAAGAAAGAATTGTATGTTTTTTTTGCTTGTCGTAAATAGGAAAAGTGACGTAACAGTAATCCACGTGAATTTACTGTTTAGGTAAAAAGTAATGGACGCACGTAGAAAAAATTGATTCATGGATTTTTTGTTAGAAAAAAAAACGATTGTAAAAACAAAGAGAAAAGCAAAAAGAAAATAATTAAAAAGAGATAAAAACAAATAGCGAAATGAAAAAACAGACACTGAGATAAGGCAATTTTACACCGCAAATGCAAAAATATATAAAGAAAAAGCGGGACGAAAAAAAAAATGCAAGTACGGTTGGTGGAAAGAAGTTTGTTTAATATGATCAAAATAGAGAAGTTTGGAAAAAAACAATAAAAAACTTGAAAAGTAAACGACACCGCTAAGTTAAAAATTAATAGATAAAGGATAAGACGGGCTGCATAAAAAGAAGGAATTAATACACTGGTGTATATATAAATGTAAAGTGAACAAATAGTGATGCAAGTGAATTTACTGTTTATTTAAAAAATAAGGAAGAATGTAAACAAAATAATTTACGGTTCTTTTTTGTTAGCAAGTAAAAAAAAAAACGGTCGTATATGAATGAGAAAAAAGACTATATCGAAATGAAATAGCAAACAGTGAGATAAGGTAATTATACACAGTAAATGTGAAAAGTAAGTTAAAGAAAATGGAGGAAGCGAAACAAAATTGGCGGAAAAAATGGTTGTTTAATATGGTCAAAATAGAGACGAAAAAAAAAACAAATAAAAAACTCGGGAAATATATATACATATATATATGTATATATATATACATATATATGTATATATATGTATATATATGTATATATACATATATACATATATATATATAGAGAGAGAGAGAGAGGAAAAGGCAGTCTGCATTAAAAAAAAAGAATGAATTAATACAATGGCTTGTATAAAAATGTAAATTGACGTAACAATAATGCACGCGAATTTACTGTTTACGTAAAAAATGAGGAAGCATTTAGGGAAAAATTTAAGTTACGTCGGTTTTACCTTAGCAATAAAAAACGGTTATATAAAAAAGAGAAATGAAAAAAAAAGAAAATGAAAAACCAATGTCGAAATTAATCGGCCGTAAATGGATAGTGATGTTGTAGGAAAGCTTTTATGTAATATGGTATCTTTTTTTTATTTCTAATATTTAAAAAGAACGTTAGGTTAGATAAAATCATTGTTTCCGAATATGATGAAAAACTGAATTTTCTGAAACAGAGTTTAAGAATGCGCAAATACTTGGAGGGTAATAATAAGCTAGCCACGATATTGATCGTGTGTGTTAAAATGGAATTTAAAACTAAGTCGAATATACACCGGTTATGGTTAAAGATAATATCTAAAGAAAAAGCAATCCGAAAAAAGAAATAACCAAAAAAACAAACAAAAAAATCCCAATTGATATAACTGCTAATATAAAAATATGACAGGGTTACTTATCGGTAATGGACGGCGTGGAATAAACTAGAACGGTGTGTAAGAAACCGGATGTATTTACACTCAATATCCTCGGCCAAAAACGGAAAGTGACGGGAAGCGACGGTGTCGAAAAAAAAGGTGGTTTTAATATGGTAATATTTTTTTAATTTTTAAACACCGTTAGGTTAGATAAAGTCATTGTTTAAAAATATATTTTCAAACGGACTTGTAAATTTTTAGTTATACTTTGAACAAACCAGACGTAAAAATGTAAGGACCTACCAGGTCTGCCATCCTAGCAAGATCTAGGGGCCCAATACACATATTAATGCGATTTATTTTTAATTTTTTGTTAATTAAAATAGTGTTCGTTTTATCTTTTAATATAGTCGATTTTCTATTAAAGAGCTCTGATAGAACAATAGCTAACTCGAATATATCGATTGTTATTTTCAATATCAAATTAAATACACCAACACATTAGTTTATTTCCAATGATAAAGAACCTAATTTACGCCTCGGATGCTGTTACCAAAAGATGTAGCTGATAAGTATGTTTAATTTGATAAATAATTCTTTTTACTATCGTTTCATTAGTCCTGATTTATTAGGGGGGTTGTATCAAGTTTTTGGCTTATTGACCAAATTAACACCGTGGTCTTTAAAAAGGATATAAAATTCATGACTCTGCCATTTGCTTACTCCATTTTTAATTATTTTTCTGTGAGTTGTCATTGTTTTGTCACAGTATATTTTGTAAATGACATCAAGGTTTACATAATATTTTGTGGCATTCTATTCAGTATTATTTTTTATTCAATTCTCACCACAAACAAGGCACAGTGCCACTTTGATGTAGTGGCAACTATCGGGGTAATAAGTTGCAGGGATATTATGCGGGGGGATAAGTAGCGAGATGTCTGTTCACATTACACTTGAAATTCTACATGTCAGTACAGTGGAAAAACAGAATCTTGGGAAGGAGATCCAAGGCCTAGCAGTTCCGGGACAGAAACCATTGAAGTAGAAGGTTTTCTTACTTCTATGGATCTCTACTGTGTAAGGGTGGTATTTAACTGCTTGCCGGGTTTGTCGGTGTGGTTTACGTCGAGTGCGTACAAGTGTTTGTAGTTCGTCAGAGCATTCACCATTCAAGTACTTGTAGAACAGGCAGAGGGATGCAAGATTTCATCGATGGGATAGAGGGTGAACCCTAGGTTACAATTTAGGACCTATCAAGTTAGTGACTCCCTTTGGAACCCTGTCAAGAAGTGACAGACAAGTAACCTATGCACAAGCCCAAATGTGACAACGGTACTCCATACATGGGTGAATGGTGGCCTTACAGACGAACAGGATAATTTGAGGCGTAGGTAGTTTTCTAGCACGGTAGAGAGAGTCATCTTTCTTCAAAGCAGCCCTGGCAATGCTCTCAATGTATCTATTCCATTTCATGTTCACTTTAAACATTAGGCCGAGGAATTAAAAGGAAGTACTATGAAGTAATGTGTTCTTGAGTATTGCCATTGGTGGTAGATAAAGTTTGTTGTAATTATTGATTGACACAAGTTAGTCTTGGCAGCATTGAATGTGGCACTCCGTTTTCCCCCATTTCACGACAGATTGAGGTCATCCTCTAGTGTTCCTGCCATTTCCTTTGCTATATTTATATTTATTATTTCTGTTTGAATAACTGATAAGCGTGTTGTGTCTTGTCTGCATGAATTAGTTTTAAATATCTCTAAAAGTATGATTAACATTCATGTGGATTTTTTTTTTGGTTTGTGGAAGGTAATTTATTGAAAATATCCATAAGATTGTTTTCAAATAAATATAGCTAGTCATCACAACATGATGTATTCTGGTTCGTTAATCCAAAAGAATCCTTACTGTAATCTAATACAATTTTTATTAAGTTTATTCATCGAACAAAGTTGGTCTATATTTTAATCGTTTAAGTAATCAAACCATTTGCAATTAAAGAGGCAGAAAGTAACTCCATAAATTACCATTAGAGAATGTCTCCAAATGATGGAGATAATATTCATATATATATATATATATATATATATATATATATATATATATATATATATATATATATATATATATATATATATATATATTATAAGTCTTTCCGAATAATTTTGACGACTACTTATGCGTGATTACTATTGTGACTATTACCATTATTATTATTATTATTATTATTATTATTATTATTATTATTATTATTAAAATAATAATAATAATAATAATAATAATAATAATAATAATAATAATAATAATAATAATAATAATAATAATAATAATAATATTTTAACCCCAATGTTATTTCCTTACTGTTATATAGATGAATGTGCTGTGATCATCAACTTTCCCTCTGCCGTATAAACGAAAAGTCAGTTTCGTGTTAAAATATGTACGAGACACTTTTTTATGATTTCAATATGTATTTTTCTTATTTACACATTAAAATTAACATTAAAACGGGGTGGAAATTAGGGTAGTAAGGTGGGTTTTCATATCTCTGAGTCGACCTGCATTTGTCATTCTGTGTCTCTATTCTCTTTTTTCTCTCCCCTTTTTGTTTGTAACGATTGTCCTGATAAGCTTTTTCTCACCAGTCGGGTTTATTGTTTCCCAGACATCTCTGGGTCAGAGTTCGCGTTTAGTGGTAACTTCATTTTCGACAGTTTTGTTTCTTGTACTTTTGCTGGTTTGGATCTTACCCAGGTCAATTGACGTCATCTTCACGCATTTTTTCTTTGGTGATCTCGGGTTCCAGTCATATGAATATCGGTGACTTCACATCCTGGGATTGACCATTATGATTCAATTTCCCCTGGCTAACTCCAAGAACTATTATTTACAGGTCACCTTATTCCTCTCATTGAATCATTGAGCTTCGGTGATTTTCGGGAAACATTTCCGTAAAATGCTAATTAATTCATATTTTCATTTTATTTTGTTTTTTTTTGTTTTTTTTTTGGATTTTACACACCTTTTATTATTGTTTAATTTTATCATTTTTACTAATTTGTAATATTTAAATATTTTTTTATTATTAACTAATCGTTTATTTTTTAATATCCTTTAAAACTATTTTTTTAATTTATTATAACGTTATTGATAATATATCTGTCATTTACATTATATATATATACACATATATATATATATATATATATATATATATATATATATATATAAATATATTGATTACTATGATTACTGTTTTTATCATTATTATTAGCAGACACATTTTAAAATTAACATAAAGTTGAATAGAATCCTTGTTATATTATTATAATTATTACAATTATTTATATTTCATTTGTATGTTTAGTTTATAATACTTATTGTTGTTATCTTATTTTATTATACTTGTATTATTTATGTTATTAATAGCGATAGAAGCATACCATATCAAGAATATTGTAAATAGATTTTGCATCTATTTATAATATTGAATAATATTTGCTCGTAAATTAAGAAAAAACAAACCATTTATAAGGTCGGCTGACAAGGGTTCTCGTGTTAACTGACTACTTGTCTGACAAGTTCGATTGTCCACTACACCGACGATATAAATGTTTATATATATATATATATATATATATATATATATATATATATATATATATAATTTTATGCTGATATTTTCTGCTTATCTCAATTATATATATGTATATATATATATATATATATATATATATATATATATATATATATATATATATAACTATTAGATAGAAAATCAGAAACTTGATTTGCTATTACAGTTATTTTAAACTGCATCATTTATGTGTTTGCCATTTTTAAACTCGCATTTTTGCAGTTTATAAATATTAGGCATGTAATATTATATTCCAAGCTAGTATTTATACAGCATGCAGATTTATAGCTCTTTATATATAGCGCAAAAAGAATCTTCTTAATTTAAACGTCCTTATATCTTGGTTACTAAAAGAAGAAACAAGGCAGTACTAATAATGTATCGTTTTTTAATGTTAGTGAATAAATACAGTTTATTATTAATAACAATTCATTAGCTATTACACTGCGCAATATACTTTTTATCCATACATCTATAAATCAATATACATACATTAGTGTAATCCGATTACCCTAATTTTAAATAAAAACACCATAAATATTTGAAACAGAAAAAGAAAATTAATTGCCGGTGATAAATAAGTAAAATATTTAATTACATTAATAAATAACATTTTAAACTTTTATATACATGCACAACCTCTCTATAACATTAAATAAAGAGAAAAGTTTCGTCATTTTCATGCAAATTAGTAAATTCGGATGCTATATTATAATGAGACCTCAAATGTGAAAAATTAAAGGCCACTTGATCTTATATTCAATCAGGACGGACCCCCCACAAAAAAAACAGAGAAAAAGTCGGACAATAATAATGAAAAAAAAAAAGACATTATAACAGGTGCAGAGGAGAACAAAATTTAAATGTTAATTCCTATCATTCTAGCGTTTTTGTGGATATATATTTATTAGATATTAATAAAGAAATTTACTGAAATTTTATTTAATTTGAACATCTATCATGTTTAATGTGTCAATTTCAGACTTTTCGTACAGTAGTCATTGGTACATGTTTCATATGCAAGTAACTAAATTATCACATTTTAATGTGGCGTACGAAAATAATATAGTTTGTGCAGAGTTGTTCCGATCAAAGAGTAATGCGACCACTCCTTTGTGGAGGGTGTAAGTGTTTGTGTCTCTGTGCATTGTCATTCCAAGAATATCGACTAGCGTATTAACTGAGCATAGTGTACACACACCAACTCACACACATTTATATATATATATATATATATATATATATATATATATATATATATATATATATATATATATATATTGTATTTAAATGTAATAATAAAATTACTAATTTACTTAAAATACAGGGAAAGAATATTGCTCGTTGTAATTCAGATATATAATTAGCTCGATAGGTAAATATTAATTTAATATTTAGTAATGTGACTGATAATTTTAAATTCAAATTAGAATTAAATTAAAAATCCGTTTCATAAGAAGGAACAACAACAAAATCAATAATTTCTACGATCGTTTCGGACAACAATGTTTTATTGTGGTAGACATAAAGCCACGGCAATATTTTTTACATATATTATTTGTAAGAAACAAAGGTCCCTCATCAGCAAAGCATTAGGAAGGGTTTTTAACATATGTAAAATAAACCATAAATAAACCTAGCATTAATAGTAAGGCAGATGTATCTGGAAAAAATAAAATAAAGGTATGCATTTATTTGATAAGTAATTAATATGGGTTAAAGATAGAAATAAAATAGAATAAAATTATAAAATGAATTTGGTTTAAATATAATATTACAATAATATATTTCTAATAAAATTCATAGACACACACATACATATATAAATATACACACATAAACATACACATATATATACATATACACACATATGCATACCCACTCACATATATATACACATATATATATATATATATATATTAATATATATAATTATTTACCTTTCAATTCTTTGTGTGTCTTTGAATTTTATTTATTTTATTTTAAAAACCCTTCCCAATACTTTGCCGATGAGGAAACTGTATTTGTTAAAAATACTTTATGTAAAAATATTGCCCGTGTTAGACATTATCTACCACAATAAAAACATTGTTTTCCGAAACGATCGTACAAATATTGATTTTTTTGTTCTTCCTTAGTGTGAAACGGATTTTTAATTTAATTCTAACTTGAATTTTAAATTATCAATCACATTACTTAATATATATATATATATATATATATATATATATATATATATATATATATATATATATATGTATATATGTTTAAATGACCGGGGTTATTAAGAGTTGCTGTGGTTTTAATACTTCTTTTATTATATATTTTCATGTTTTATCCATTTAAACAAAGCTTGTATTAGTTCAACGCATTTCCCGTTTTTAAAGCGTCCTTTTCGGAAGGTTATTTAAATATTCACAATGTACAATATATAAGATATAGAACAGCGTTTTCGCTTCCCATTTTAATGACAAAAGATATTCACAAGAAGGCGAAAGATTAAATTTTTTTCCATACGTTTTCTAAACATTAATATATATATATATATATATATATATATATATATATATATATATATATATATATATATATATTAATGTTTAGACAAGGTATAGAAACATTTTTAAAACTTTCGCCTTCCTGTGAATATATTTTGTCATTATATATATATATATATATATATATATATATATATATATATATATATATATATATGCGAGTGCATGTGTGTGTATGTAAAGGCATTTACATGTTATTTAGTAAATAATTATGTTGTGTTGACCCCTTTAGGTACCTAGTTTCATATCCTTGAGTAGTGTACAGTTTAAATAGTCGGTCACACTAGCTAGCATTTGCAGATCATCAGAACTAATTAGATCACTCTGACAAACGTTAAAAACATTCAAACATATATGTTTAAATTTCTACAATAGGTCTCCCGTTTAACGGTGGCCGGATTGGTGTGGTCTTTGCAAATGACGTAAGAGATGGTTTTGATCTCGTGCTCGAATCTTTCAACCGCTGTTCTTAGTCATACCCTGCACTGATGATTGCTGAAATCATTAACTCTAGTGTCTGTATTTAATGTATAATTATTATAGCATATGTATATGTATATACATATATATATATATATATATATATATATATATATATATATATATATATATGATAGTCGTGAAAATTATTAGGTTATTAAAGATTCTTAAGCAATAACTTGTTTACATTGTATTCAAAGAAAACACTTTTGTAGTGAGACGGGCAGGCAGATCTCAGAAAGATACTTTTTAATGGGATCCACATTTAGGTTTAGGAAATGATAAAGAGTGGAGTATTTGTTGAAAGATGCGTTGGTTGGAGGAGCGCTTTTTGTGAAGAATCAGCAAAGGAAGACCAAACATGGTCCTCCAGACACCCACTTGCTACGGGTGGGTTCGTATGTCTCGGTGATCTTGTATTTTTTTACGTAGGGGTCACCACTTATCAAGGTCCGGATGCCACTCAGGGATAAGGGTTATTGCGTGTAGAGTAATCAATGGGATACTATTGTAGTAATCATTAGTATTAGAGATTTGATAGGGTGTCTTACTGAAGGGGGCGGTTTGTGTATTACTAGAAACATTATTACGCTAAATAAATCATTTTCATATAGACTAGTGTTAACTTGTACACAAACAGGTGCGAAAAGACAATATTGATATGTAAATGCTACAATTTCAACTAATCTTGCAAGAAAGGAAAGCTCAACTAGTCTGAACTCCGGTCATGCGACGATACATTTCAAAATCATATGGCATAAAATGCTATGTAATGGGTCATAAACTTTCTCACGTCTTATCATTTAGTATATTTTACAAAGGAATCTGAAGTGCCACGCTATCGATTGCTAAGCTTTCATCTTGCATAAGGCGACATCATAACGAGGGATGGAGAAGCATGCCATTTAATTTGCTATAACATTGCCTTTGAACATATTTGCCATTTACAAGTTTACTTCAAGAGGAATAGATACAAAGCGCAGTTTGATATCCACTTCTAAATTGCATATTCGAATACATCAGTAACGTTGATCGAAGGCCTCTTTATAGACCTAATTAGCCTGACAGAATTATTGATTTCTTTACTTTCAGACATTCTTATTTTTATCTGTATACTTATCACTGTACGTTTGTGCAACAATACTATTCATTTATGAATCTCCACGTTGTTATTTCATAATTATTAATAGTTTTATTTGGAAATATTTAATAATGTAAGTACGAAGATTATATCGGGTGTGAAAAACAGCAATAAGATTGTTGGCAGTCCTACGATGGGTCTTATATTCTATAACAATTGTAATGTTCTGTGTGGGAAGGGAATCAAACACGAAGCGCAGTACTGAGATATTAACAGGAAAATATGACATGTTTTTATTATTATTATTATTATTATTTCTGATACTGATTAATTCAATAATAGATTTTACTAAAAAAATATTTCCAAAATATCAATTTTATTAAACACGACAAATGAGATATTCATAATAGAATTTAACTCCGGGCAGACACCTTCTAATTCCTCTAAATTTCTGTGAACGGTAGCACCAAACAGTTCATCGTCTTACAATAGACATTGTGCCGGAAACCTTGTAGAAACCGACGGCCATTTGATGTCATGAACAAATATATTTGATGCATTATTCAGCATCATTTACTGTGTATATAATGTAATATAATACATTCACAATTTTGTCGGCAATGGTATAACTGTGATCTTTAAATGATTATAAATTTTAATATATTTTCATCTAATATATACATCTGATTAGGTATATTTGTGTGTGTCTGCTTTTGTTTATCAAACTGAATCTCCACCCAGGAGACGGTGTGCAGTAGCTCAAAAAATTGCATTTTGGGTCGAGAATTTTATTAGAGGTATTTACTAAGTTAAAATAACTGCTAAGGGGTTAAAAAAAGGGGTTCAAACCTGAAGGAAAAAACAACTTGGCGAACAGTAATGCCGGCTACGCATGCGTACGTCATGTAACACATGCGTCTATTTACTTAGTTATTTCACAACAATTTTAAAACAGTTGCCCCTTTGCTGCAGCGGATAACGTGACCGTCTACTTAAAACACTGTTCCTTTTTATTTCTACATTCCGATATTCTTGTTTTTAAAATGTAACTATGTGATAACGTTATAAAACAATTTACTTAAACCAAATATACAGAAGAATGTTTTTGATGTACTTACGGAAACTGACATCTGTCAGATATATTTGATATATTATATATCTGATTATTTGTTAACGTCCAAATATTACGTGAATAGATCGAGTAATGTAATGTTGTATCTAATGTGTTCCTAAACTAATTAATCAATTATTATGTATTTTAATTATGTGTATATGAATATATATTGCTATTATTACTTTACCTCCTAAACAAATTCATCGATCCTTATGAATTGTAATTATGTGTATATGATTATATAATTATATTATTGCATTGACACCAGCACAATTAAAGGATCATTATGAATTTTAATTATTTGTATATGTTTATGTATTTCTGTCTACTGGTTTCACTCTTAAAATAATTAACCGATCATTATGAATGTTACTTACATGTATATTTTTATACGTTTCAATTATTTCACCAACTCCTAAACTATAAACTATCATTTTGAAGTTTAGTATGTGTTTAGTATATGGTTGTATGCATTGACTTACATCCTAAACTAATTAGCAGATCGTAATGAATGTGTAGGATATGTATATTATTATATATTTGTATGTATTTGATTCAATCCTAAACAAATTTACCGATCATGATGAATATAAATGATATGTATATGTGTATATATTTCTATGTTTTGGATTCACTCCTAAACTGATTTACTGATCATTCTCAATTTTAATTATTTGTATATGAGTATGTATTCTTATTATTGCATTCAGTCCTAAACTAATTCACCAATAATTATGAAGTTAATACGTGTATGCAGTTAAATTTTTGTATGTATTGGATTTATTCCTTACATAATTATTGGTCATTATAAATTTAAGTTATGTGTATATGATTAAATATTTCTTTTATTGCATTGAGCCCTAAACTAATTAAATGATCATTATGAAGTTTAGTATGTGTATATGTTAATATGTTTGTATATATCATATTCACTCCTAAACTAATTAATCGATCCTTATGAGTGTTAAGTATGTGTATATGTTTATATATTTACATGTGTTAGATTCACTCCCAACCTAATTAACCGATCATTTTGAATTTTTATTACGTGCATTTTATTACATATTTCTATTATTGAATACACTTCCAAACTTATTAACCGATCATTATTAATGTCTAGTATTGCATATGTTTATATATTTGTATGTATTGAATTCACTCATGAACTAATGAACCGATCATTATGCATGTTAAGTATAGGTGGCCGTTTATATATTTGTATGTATTTAATTCACTCCGAAAATAATTAACTGAGCATGCTGTATTATACCTATTCTATATGTTGTTATGTTTGTATAGATAGCATATTTTAATAATCACACACAATAATCACTTAATGTAAACAATAAATTCCACCCAAGTAACAAGGTACTGTACAGTTTAGTACTAATTGAAAAACTTATGTAAAATCATCGAATAGTTTCATCTTAAATAAGGCAATTGAACAGCCTGCTTTCCATAAAGTAGATTACCTGTGTAGTATAGTATTAATATGAAAATCAAAGAAAATCTTACCCGCATTAAAGACTAAAATTACTTTGTATTTTCGAGTAGTATTACATTTAAATAATAAATAAGGTGTTTCTTCACTATATCACCCATATGAAAAATAAACAACCTATTGCGGTAGACGTGCACGCATTTAGTAGAACAGGAAATTACTTTAAAGTATCGCGTTCTTTTATTTGTAAATTATGAAAAAAGGTAATTGTATAGTATCCTACCAATAAATAAGGTACTTGTACAGTATATTATTAATATTAACAACAATCAAAAGTTACCTGTGACACGCAGAAAAGTAATCAGAACCGAAAATCATGTTATATGATCTAGTAGTATTATATTTTGTTATATCCTTACTTTTAATAAGAATACATCAAGTAAAATGATGTTATGCGTGAACATATATTTACAAGGGAATACAGGTGGCATAAGTGTTACTCGACACCTGGTCTACTTCTCTTCTTCTGTTTGCTTCTCTCTCAGTCACGTGAGAGTGTATATTTAATTTCATCTATGAAGGGAGGTCAGGTCATTCCATTACACCCCCTTCCTCCCAAGCTAAATTCTTCCATAGAATTTTGCTCCTACCATATTTCCCTTTTTAGAATTTGTCCAAAAATGTTGTTTGTTTCCTTACACTTCTCCTCACCATTTGTGTTTGCCGATTTTTTACTTTTGCAGAGTGGCTGGATTTCTGAGTTAATGGTACTTCCTTGTTTGGAGGTTGTATATGGAAAATGTCATATAGCACTGCCATTGGTAACACTTGGTTTCTGACTGTTTCTAGTTATCGCGGTCTCAGTTGATTAATATGGTTTTGTGGAAAAAAAGTCTGCCCTTTTATAATGAAACTCATTCTCACAATTCTTCTTGAGATTATGCATTCTTCCCAAAGACTCTTCCCTGCCCGATATTTTTTAAAAAAAACTTTAACCCCGGCATTGTAAGTCTTGTACCTTACATTATCCTGGATACTTTTTTAAAATTAGTCTCTTGGGATAAACCGGTCTAACGCCGAACGTACATTCCTGGCAAACATAATTTCAGCTGGAAATAGTTTAACATTTTCACTTGTATTTAGTGTTATCCTATATATTGCTAAGAAGTTTTGGATGCCTTTTTACTCCGTGTCGATGTTATTATTCTTTTTTAAAGCTGATTTAAAAGTATCGACAAATCTTTCCGCTTACCCCTTTGATCGAGGGTTAAAAGTCGGTGTGGTAATGTGTTCAATGGCCAGTGTCACACAGTAGTTCTTTAATTTCTGACCTGTGAACATAGTGCCATTAACACTAACAACTGTTTTCGGAACTCCGAACCGACTAAATAACTCGTCCAGCGGTTTTATTGTGTTTGCCGCTGTAGGGTGTTTGTATTAAAAAAAAATCTGGACATTTTCACACAGTATCTACGGTTACTAGGTAATAATATCCCTTTAGAGGTCCTGCGTAATCGATATGGATGCGTGTGAGGGGTACATCTGCTTTTGGCCAAGGTTGTGTCCGGATGGGGGGAAATCTTGCGGCTAGTTGGCAACCTCTACATCATTTCACCATTTTCTCTATGTCCTGATCTATTCCAGGCCAGTATGTGAATTCTTTAATTAGGGCTTCCTACTGGAGTGTCCAGGATGCCCCATGTGGAATTCCTTTAGGATTTTCTCTTCTAATACTTGCACGAACACTCTGTCTGCATACATCAGAGTTTCATCACACATAGAAAATGGGGGCACTTATAATCCTTTTCTATTCTTTTCGTCTTGCCCCACTTGGTTTTATCTTATTAATATATTTATCTGTTTTCGTTGCTTTTATTTATTTCCTCAAGTGTAACAGGAAGTCCCCTTTCAGTATTTATTAATATATTTGTTAGTTCATTTTCTTCTTCTAGTGCTGCTAAAAAAGTATCTTCAAATTCAGTTTTTACTGGGGACCAATCCCGACAAACTATCTGCATTTGCAATTTTCCTAGATGGTAGGTGTTTCCTTTTGAAATCGTAATTAAGTAAAATAGTTCTCCATCTCTGTAATCCATTTACCGTATGATTAGGGATCCCTTCATTTCGAAACAAAAATCGATACTAATGGTTTATGGTCCGTTTACAAGATGAAAGATCTTCCATGAATGAATCTATGAAAATTTCTCACGGCATACACAATCTCCAAACTCTCTTTTTTGATCTGACTGTACTTTCTGTCAGCGGGTAATAACTAATGTAATAATCGGTTTAGTAGATACCTCTTCGATTCTTTGTAGAAGGACGGCTCCTAAACCCTATTCTCTCGCATCTGCCGCTACAATTAGAACCTTTCTCAGATCGTAATGTGCTAAGGCTAGATTCGTAACATACATCTTTTTTTATTTTTTGGAATGCTTCCTCACATTCTATTGTCCAGAGCCATGTTTTATTGTTATTCAATAATTCATTATATGGTTCTCTTAGTTCATGCATATTTGGGATATAAGAAGTATAGTAGTTTGCTAGACCCAGGAATGCCTGTAACTTCATGAAATTGCCTGGTCTAGGCATGTTTCTAATTGTTTCTGCCCTTTTTGGATTAGGTATTCTACATTTCCAATCAATCATTTGTCTGATATATTCAATCTTGTCCATACAAAAAGTGCATTTGTCGAGAGCCACTTTAAATCCGTAGTCTTCTAGTTTCTCGAATACCTTCCGAATATGTTTTTTTTTTAATCTTTTTCAACATTTTTGCTTCTCATGAAAATGTCATCTAAATAAGCAATTGCAAAATCCAAGCCTGCTAGCATGGCATCCATAATTTGTTGGAATAAATGGGGTTCTAATTTCAACCCAAACGGCAATAGTTTTAGGGAAAATAATCCTTTATGAGTATTCACTGTCAGGTGTTTAAACCAATTTTCATGGACTTTGATCTGTAAATATGATTCGGACAAGTCATTTCTGTGTAAAGTGTGCCTCCATTTTACTTAGAAAATATTTCCTCAGTGGTAGGAAGTAGATAGTTGTGATCCTTTAAGGAATCATTCAGTCCCGTCGAAAAATCTCCACATACCCTGATTTTTTTTTCCTTTTTACATAAACTGTGGGTGATGACCATTCAGAGTAGTCTACTTTTTTATTAATCCGATTTCTTCGAGTCTATTTAATTCTTTCTAATGCCGAATATGGAACCTTCCATTTGGGTTTAAATACCGGTTTCGCTTTATCTTTCAGTTCAAATTTCACTTCCGTTTTAGTGCAGGAACACATACCCTAAGAAAATACATTTTTAAAATCCTTCTTCAGACCCCTCGCAAATCTTCCTGGCAGTTTGGGACTTTCAGATCCTGTCACATTTACTCTTTTGCAAAATGAGTTTATTGGTTTCTCCCATGAATTGAAAAGTCTCATCAAATCTATATCGAATAGATTAGAATTTTCTCCAGGTATCACATATATTTTAACGTCTTTTCATTCACTCTCTAATTAGCATAAAAATCACTCTTAAATTTTACTCTATTTTCAGACATTTTACTAGCAATTTTCTTTGTGTTTTGCAGCTTTGGAGACCACACTTTTAATCCATTAAGGATATGTAACTTAAAGTATCCGAGAGACAGTTTATTTTCCGGCCATTGATTCTATCTTCAATATATTTCCTTTTTTACTATACATGGACTTTTTATTAGGGCCAATGGCCATTTCTTAAGACTTACAGTATTTCTCCTTTTTGCATATTATTGACTGGTGACCTTTACGCCCGCACTTATATCATATTTACCTTTTGAAGTAGCACTCTTTTGTTAAGTGAGTCTTTCCTCCACACGTCTTACAGTGTGTTTTACATAGTGGCCACCTTGCTTTACACTTTGTATTTTGTCAACATTTTTCTCTTCGATACTAGTATTATCCTGTTTTAAGTTTAACAGTTTCTGGCATTTCGCAGTAACTTTCTGTAAGGTTATTTCTATGTCTTGGTTCATAATGGATAATATCCTAGAACGAACTCTTTATCCCTCGAGGATGTTATCCCTTGCACGAATATCAAGCATTTAAACATGTTCTCTTTTAGGTCTTTCAACTTAAATAACTTGCATTGGTCATTTACTCTTCCAGTATAGGTGATAAAGTCTTCATCATCCTGTTTCAAAATATTCAAACAACTATAACGAGTATAAATAAGCTATCCCGTTGCCCGAAAATGTTCGACAAAATTTCTATAGTCTCATTAAAAGAAATATCTTCGGGTTTTCTTGGGAGTATAAAATGTGTATACTTGGAATTTTCATGGGGACCCAGTTTTTGCAACAGTAAAATAATGTTTTCTTCATCCGACCAGGCCTGCCATCATTTAGAAAATGTATTTTTGTATCTACGATAATATGCTAGAAACGTCATGCTACTCGTTGGTGCACATAAAAATGATGTGAGCGAATTTGCAATTCCTTCCGGAGTGAACCAACAATCAGTTTTTCTTCTTCTTGTTTTATTAATATTGTTTTTAATACGCCACTTTGTTTTAACTATGCTTTTGTAAAAAAAACACATCTGACTTTGCCGCGCAGCCAATGCTAATTGTATAGTTTTTGTTAACTCTGCTAATTGTTTCATCTTGAAGAATTTGTTTTAACACAGTAATAAAACAAAAGGTAAACATTACCTGCACAAAACATTAAATAAATTCACTGAACAGGGTTTTTTACCACAAAAAAAAACATTCTTCTGTTGACAAGGTTTCTGCAACACACACGGAATTGGCGTTAAAACCCATCCTACATATGTTTTTTCGCCGATTTTTTTTTCTTTTTATGAAACAAAAGAAATTTGAAATGCACACTTCCAAAAAATGTTCCTTTCCATGGTTTATTAAATGTCAATTTATCTTTTTTTCAGTAGGAAAGTAACAGACTGAATTAAAAAAAATAGATAAATTACTTTTTATGTGTCTTAGCTTTTAAAAAAGAAATTAATCAGTAATTTAATTTATCTGTGCCGTGTATTATTCTCTTTGTTTTCCAATATTTTGGGTTTAAATGTCGGTTGTTTGTGCGTTAGAATCATGTAATCCATTAGTTATATCCTTATTTAAATAAGACTACAAGAAGAAATACGGGATTATGGGTTAAAGACAAATGGGTTTATTTACAAGGGAATACAAGTGACATAAGAGTTACTTGACATCTTGTCTTATTCTCTTCCTGCCTTTTTTCTTCTCTCTCAGTCACGTGAGAGGGTATAGTTCATTTTATCTGTGAAGGGGGGTTAGGTCATTTCATTACATCATATTTATATAATACATAGTGTGCGTCTTCACTATAACATCCTGGTGTAAAAAAAAAAAAAAAACAAATTTTTACTGTGTCATAAGGAATATATAATACAACAGCAAATTATGTAAAATCATCTAGTATTTTCATCTTTATTTTGAAAGCAATGTAATTGTACAGTATCCTACCAAAGACAGAAGCTACTTGTTCAGAATAGGGCTCATATAAAAAAGCAAAGAACTCCATACCTTTGACGTACATAAAAGTTATTACAACCGAAAAGCATGTTATATATTCGAATAGCATGCCTTTTAAATGAGAAATGAGGTACTACTTTACTGTGGCACATAGATAAAAACACATTCTTAATCAAGACGTACTGAAAATTTAGCATAACAGAACATTACTAAAAAGTATCGAGTTCTTTCATTTTTAAAATAGGAAAAGATACATGTACCGTATATTACACAAGAAATAACGCACTTTAGAGAAAATTACTCATATGTAAAACAATGATAACTTTTCGTACGCCATACATAAGTTATTAAACAGAAAATAATGTAATAGATTCGAGTAGTGTGACATTTACATAAAGTATTAGGTACTTCTTCACTATAGTACTCTGATGTAAAAATAAACAAATTCCTTCCTGTGACATACAGAACAGTTTGCATAACAAAAAATTATGCACATTTTACAAATATGTGCGTATATTACCAGCGTAAGAAAGAACATTTTTTCTCGTATGTGCCGTAAATGTTCTGCCTTACGAAAGTACAGTTTTTATGCACATGTTTTGCAATACCCGTCATAGGATAGGTAACATATTATTTTGCACGAAAGGGGCCAATCATACATCGTCAAGAAAATTAATCTATCCCATGAAGAACAAGTAATTTCAGTTTTATTTCTATTACCGAATTATCTGCTTAGTTACATATGTTTCGGTTATCGAATCGTATTAACTATTCACTAACTTCACCAGGCATTAAAGAAATGGTCCTTATAATTGAAAAATAATATTACAAGTAGCACGAAAAAAAGTGTAATGGCTGAACAAGTTAGTGGATCGTTGATACGATTCGGTAACCGAAACATGTGTAACAAAGCAGATACATCGTTAATAAAAAAATAAAACATATATTTGCTCTGCAATATTATTGAGCACTTTCTTCAGGGTTTAATTAATTACAATTTTTGCTATATATATATATATATATATATATATATATATATATATATATACAGAGAAAAAAGAGATAAAGAGGATGATTACTAATCATTGTGTAAAGAAATCTATCAGACATCGGGAGATACATTTCTAAGACATGATAGAAAATATTTCAGTTATACAAATTAGATTTCTCATATATATTTGAATAACTGAAAGGAAATGCCTGTTATTGCGCTAAATCCTAAGTTATCTCACTGCTTATGCAATAAAGTATTTCACCGTTATGACAGGTTCGGCTCCTTGATCAAACCCGTTTCTTTCACTTGACACATTGTGCATATTTTCCCAAATGATATAAGTGTTCGTTCATAGAATTATTCTGAAGCAATTATCCAGTAAAATTTCCCTATTTTACCTAGACTCATCTCCACTTCCGTTCTGTACTAGCAGTTCCTGATTCTCAATTTCTGTCCACTGATCGCCCCAAGCGCAAACAGATTAGCAGAATCGACAAAATCTGACAATAAATTAGCTTGACAAAATGTGGATTACGGAGGCAAAATTCCAAGTGCGAAACTCTATGCTCTGTCACTAATTGCCCTGTCTAACTCGCCTATATTACGACCGCCATGACAGTTTGAAGAGACGTCGATATTTCCTTCGAGTAATAACGATCTACTTGACCCTTATCTTATTATGTCTCTTATGAAAAGCAATTAAGGAAAAAAAAGGACGAAAAACTCCGGATAAAGTAAATTATTTTGCAATTTGGCATCCGAGGAGTTATTCGATAACTATGCGTTTTGCTTATTTTTGTCGAATTCGTTGTGATTCAAATCTGCATAAACAAGAGTAGCTGCCGGTTCATATTATCATCTATATAATTGTACTCTTTGACACTTATGTTTTGAACTTAAAACAAGATAGACCCATGTAAATAAAATAAACACATCTTAAAATCATAATGTGCAAAAATACTTACCTCATTAATTCGAATAACGCGTGCTTATTGAAAGTGTTTTTATGAACAAACACTAAGCCTGAGTGGCTTTCATCTTCGGGCAAAGATCACAGTGTAGAATCTGTTCTTATGCTACAATTTACATTTTCTTTTCTATATCAATGCAATAGATATATTTCATGACTGAGACAATTTTATTTTTGTTCCAATCAAGAGTAACCCTTCTTGTGGAGATAAGGTTTCCCTGTTATAAAGCAGACATTGTGTTGAACTCAGCATTCGGAAGGAGGCAAAAATGAACTTATATATACTAGCAGGGGTACCCGGCGTTGACCGGGTGTTTGTAGGTGTGCGTGGTGTTAAATAAAAAAGAAACCCGGGGGGTAGGATCAAACCCGAAGCCTTGATGCGAAGTTTGAAAATAAAATCGTCCAGCCAGAATGAGTTAGTGAAAGATGTTTGAAAGTCGTCGAGCGTTACGACGACGACGAAAACGACGACGACAATGACGATGTAAGCATTGTTATAAGCGAAGTAAGAAAAGAAAACAACGTTTTAAGCAAGCGGGGGGGTAATCAAAACATGAAAAAAAACACTAAAAAATCTAACGTAAGGCAAACGAACGATGAAACCAGTAACGAACACGTGAATAATGGCCCAAATAAGCCTGCTTCGATATTAAAATTTAAAAAATCGGTGGATACCCGGGTGTTTTACGGTGTCGCTAAGAATAAGCGAAGTAAAAAAAACTAAAAAAAAACAAAACAAAAAAAACAGAAAAACGAACGTTACGTGAAAAATGGCTTAAATAACACAGGGTTCAACATTTAAATTTAAAAAATCGAAAAAAAAATCTCACACCCCGATTCGAACCCACACTTTACAACAATATTATTCAACAACTTTAAAATAATCTTAAATATTAAAATAAGTTTATTTTTTATTGAAATCCAAGTTTGGGGCTAATTAATTTATGTTTTGTACAAACAAGGTGTTTTTTTTTTAATTTTAATTCAATATCTTACGACTTTACTAATTATTTTTGAAATAGACCCAGAAAACTAATACTTATCTTTTAAAGGATTTTTTACGATGAATTTATTTAACTTCGAAATTTAGCTGAATTGGGTAGCTCGCCGTGAGAACATTTTCATAACTTCTTTTTCACGTGTACAAATATTTTTTTTCCTTTTGTAAATTCAGTCTAGTCCTTAATCTTTCAAATACAATCATAAAGTAATCGGACACCTACAAACAATTATGATAAACCTGCTTTCAAAACTGTCCTCCATTTTTTCCGCACATTTTTGCCCGTACCTATATTCAATATTTAAGGTTTTTGAATAATGGAATAAGGATGCTTTTATTACGTTTACATATAATGATTCTTTTATTACGTTTACATAAAATGATTTTTTTTATTACATTTACATTAAATGATTATTTTATTTCGTTTACATAAAATGATTCCTTTATTACGTTTACATAAAATGATTCTTTTATTTCGTTTACATAAAATGATTTTTTATTTCGTTTAAATAAAATGATTTTTTTTATTTCGTTTACATTAAATGGTTCTTTTATTTCGTTTACATAAAATGAGTCTTTTATTTTGTTTACATAAAATTATTCTTTTATTAAGTTTACATAAAATGATTCTTTTATTACGTTTACATAAAATGATTTTTTATTTCATTTACATAAAATTATTATTTTATTTCGTTTACATAAGATGATTCTTTTATTTCGTTTACATAAAATGATTCTTTTATTACGTTTACATAAAATGATTCTTTTATTTCGTTTACATAAAATGATTCCTTTATTTCGTTTACATAAAATGATTCTTTTATTTCGTTTACATAAAATGATTCTTTTATTAAGTTTACATAAAATTATTCTTTTATTACGTTTACATAAAATGATTCTTTTATTTCGTTTACATAAAATGATTCGTTTATTACGTTTACATAAAATGATTTTTTCATTACATTTACATAAAATGATTTTTATTTCGTTATTATAAAATGATTCTTTTATTTCGTTTACATAAAATGATTCTTTTATTTCGTTTATGTAAAATGATTCTTTTTTTACGTTTACTTAAAATGATCACTTAACAGGAACTTAATAAAGAAAAATAAAACTTAATAAAGAAAAAAATAATTGGTAAATGTTTACAATCGAATCTAACGTAGTTGTACTGATAAAAAATGTAGTTTTGTTTACCATTAATATGAAAATATCCAGTTTTATAAATAAGCGACTATATTTCCACACATATGACTTAAAACGAAAGCTATTTTAAAAGACCATATTAGTATCCATTGCTAAGTAACTAGATTATATATTGATTTGTATTAACTTTAATTTACTGAATATTTAAATTCACTTTGATTGTATTATAAACTTATTACATTTCTATTAGTAGCAATATATTTTTAGTTTCAATATTAGAAGTACATCGTCCCTCACCTTGACTACGGACTTGTGCAATATGCCATGAAACTATTGTACCTAAAATTCCTCTCAAACTACAAAATACTGCTGCTTGTATACTAAGTAAGTACCTCCTATAGATACTTTACCTCCAAGATGACTGCCTTGTCTGTTTTGCATGACAAACCTCATTATTTTTTTACTTAAATTCTCTTTCTCCAGATCACTAACACATCAAAACTGTTGTATTTCCTAAGTTGACACTAAACCTAATCCGTCTCACGTAACTTAGATGGGTCCTTGCTCTCCGCCCTTGACCCTAACAAACTCGTAAATCGATACCCATTAACACCTAAAATTTCCTAGGCATGCTCCTGATTATAACTCCCAACCCATAACCAAGCTTCTAAGTAAATACTTACTAGCCATAGTCCAATACATTGACTTAAAGTAATCTATAATGAACAGTAACCATTAATATCTCTTTATTACTAGATAGTATTGCAATAATTATTATACAAACTAAACCGGTACTCATTGAAATAAAAACTTCCAGATATAAAGAGAAAGGCGAAGTCATTCTCCTTCATTGCAGTCTAAAGGCAACTTACTCAAATTGTCTAAAATTCCATGCATTCGTATACAATACTACTTATCCATCCATCTATACTTTAACTATACTTACAGAATATGCAATAATCTATATCTATCAGGTATAACTGTACTCCATATCAAATGTTCTCTTGTCTCTATACTGAGCATATCTAATCTTTCAGTCTTACTAAATGTCCGGTTTGGGCACCAAATCAGAATTTCTAATAGAAAGTAGATCATACTCTAACACTTTATCCTAATCCTAAACCTACTAAACCATATCTAACCATACATTCCTAAACCTACTAAACCATATTTAACCATACATGGCTAAACTTACAAAACTATATCTAACCATGCATTAACTCGTCTCTCTCGATCCAATACTGTAGCAAATTTAGCTGCTTCCACTGCATGAATTTTTACCTATACCCTCTCTCAGTAGAAATGAAAATGGACAGCATAATAATGCCCTTTTTAAACCACACTTGAGGAGTGAAAATCTTCTGTAGAAGCTAACCTAAATGCCCGATTTTTCCAGGAGATATTAACCTAAATAACCAATAAATATTAATTACCCATGCGGGGTCGCAGAAATACCTGGATTAGGACCCAGGCGCGGGGCGAACCCCCTCGGAGCTGATGGACCCGTAGGTCTTCCCAGGCCATCCGTCTAGGAGAAGGAAAACTCTGAAACTAAACCTAGGGGAGGGAGGTCTGTTCAGTCCTGGACGGCAACCTTCCTAGAGCTGGTGACTCAAACAAATAACCGGTTGGAAAACCTAAACTGCTTAAGGAGGAGATAGACTCTGTCTATCGCCCGGCTTTCATACACCTTCTTTGCCTATTGGCCAGGCGTAGAGGTACTATCACAGGGACTCGTCTGAATCACCCAGTTGTTGACCTTTTTTTCCTGACTAGGGCAATGAACGCCGCTTTTCCCCACTCCCGCCACATCCCATCCCCCTAAACTGGACACAGTGGGGTGCTTCAGTGCCATATATGTCGGTGCAGTTGGACTGGGCTGGCTTTGCCTAATGGATTGAGGGTACCGATTTACAGTTCCTGGCTGCTGTTTCCGACTGATAGTACAGGAGTCCTAACTCTTTGGTAGCGCTTAGAGCGGCTGCTCCATCAACAGTTGTAAAATATCGAAATGTTTGTAGTGCCATGTCGCGCATGGAAAGGGACCCTGCACTCATCCCCGGTGGGCTTTCCTGAGGCCACACTCCTGTGGGTGAGGACAGCTGATGGTCTACTTGTATTGCATGTCTGGTATTCTGCACAACTACTTGTCCAGCACCCCCTCACTCATCCACCCTAACTGAAACTTTTAAATAAAATAAAATGAAATGACAGCTCAAGCAAAAGTTACGTTTAAACCAGGACCAAACTCAAAGAAAACCAACCTGCCTCCTCCCTTGAGGCTTGCATTTACTAATATCCGCGGGCTTAGAACTAACTTAGATGATGCTGAGTCATTTCTCCTTGTAAACACCCCGGATATCTTAGCATTAAGTGAAACTAACCTTCACTCCTCCATTCCCTCTAACCACTTTAACATGCCTGGTTATCTCCCACTCTACCGTAAGGACTCGGACAGACATATGCATGGACTTGGAGTCTATATTCGAAACACCCTCCCCCTAAGTAGAGAAATAAAAGTAGAATCAGAGGGCCAGGCCTTAATGTGCTTCAGACTAAATATGCAACATAATATTAGCTACTTGTATTTTCTCTACCGCTCTCCCTCAAACCAAGACTGTACCCTAATAAACAAAGTCTCAGACAGCATAGATATAGCACTCTCCCTCGATACTAGCGCACAAATACATGTATTTGGTGACTTCAATGTCCACCACAGTAACTGGCTAGGATTCTCAAATCACACAGACGTAGCTGGTAGCGCCACATATAGCTTCTCTATATCTCATTCCCTATCTCAATTGGTTACATTTCCGACACGTTTCCCAGACCAGCACGATCAACATGCCTCACTTCTAGATCTCTTTCTGACAACGGTTCCCAATGACTGTACAACAAATGCCCATAGCCCACTCGGGAATGCTGATCACGCTGTGATAATGGTAGAAATCAGCCTAAATTCTCGCCCTAAAACTGAAGACCCACTACTCAAAACAACGAGGT
Organism: Euprymna scolopes; assembly: GCF_053919585.1. Taxonomy (NCBI): domain Eukaryota; kingdom Metazoa; phylum Mollusca; class Cephalopoda; order Sepiida; family Sepiolidae; genus Euprymna; species Euprymna scolopes. The sequence continues at coordinate 53,068,836 of NC_136485.1, read as the reverse complement.
ATTACAAAAAGGCTGATTGGGAAGCCATCAGGGAGCTCATCAGAGATGCCGCATGGCAAAATATCTTTACTCTTCCAGCGGAACAGTGTGCAAATGAGACAACTGAATGGTTCAAAACTGCTATTGAAGCACATGTTCCCGCACGGAAATACTATAGCAAGCCCCACTCCCCCCAATGGTTTACTTCTGCTTGTGCAGCTGCCATTTGTCAAAGGCAGCATGCGTTCCGCAGATTCAACCGACATAAGTCCAGCTCAAATAAACAGAAGTTTATAGAAGCTAGAAATAATTGGAAGAGAGTGATAAACACAGCTAAGTCAGATTACTCTTAAACCACCAGAAAGCGCATCGAAGCACAGAAATTAGGAACCCGGGATTTTTGGAAAATCTACAACAGCGTAGTTAATAATGGACAGTCACTTATTCCCCCACTAACAAACAATCATGAGGTTGCTTGCACGCCAACTGACAAAGCTTATCTGCTTGCCAGTCGGTTTGCCTCAAACTCCACACTGAACTCGGTGCACCACTCACTCCCTGATTTTCCTCTGCGAACAGACGCCACACTTGACGATTTGAAAATCACCCCTTCTCAGGTACATGCTATTATAAAAAACCTAGACACCTCTAAAGCATTTGGACTAGATCTCATCCCGGCTGTGCTATTAAAAAAATATTCTGCCGAGGTTGCTCCAGTTCTGTCCAAACTTTACAATAAATGCCTTAACGAATCTTGTTTTCCCGACTGCTGGAAAACCGCCTCTGTGGTACCAGTCTTCAAGAATTCTGGTGAAAGAACTGACTAACTAAATTATCGCCCCATTAGCCTCCTCCCGCTTTTCGCCAAAATATTTGAGTCCTTAGTTAATCAAGTCCTAGTCCAGCACCTACCAGCTGCTAAACTCCTGACTGACAAACAATATGGATTCAGGCAAGCCCGTTCAACAGCAGATATCTTAACTGTAGTTTCTGAACGTATATACCGTTCAGTGGATAAAACAGGGGAGGGTAGAGCGGTGGCCCTTGATATATCTAAGGCTTTTGACAGGGTATGGCACGATTGTCTTCTAAGGAAAATTAGATCATATGGAATCACTGGAAGCATTCATAACGTAATTAAATTCTTCTTAAGTAATAGAAAAATCAAAGTTGTCCTCAACGGACGTACATCCAAACAATATGACATAAATGCGGGAGTGCCTCAGGGGTCTATCCTTGGACCTCTATTGTTCCTGATGATCAAAAACGATCTCCCTGATAATATTGTTTCGGAGATGGGTATATTTGCCGATGACACCACTCCCTATAACAGATATGAGGGGAAAACTAATGAACACATATCCAAGAAAATGGCAGAAACACTAGAGGATGACCTCCAATCCGTAGTGGAATGGGGACAAAAATGGTTGGTCTCATTCAATGCTGCTAAGACTAAGCTTGTTTCCTTTAATAACTACAAGAAACCTACTCTACCACCAATAGCAATGGACAAGAACACATTGCCTGAAAGTACTTCTTTTAAACTCCTCGGCCTAACGTTTACAGGGAATATGAACTGGAATAGATACATTGAGAGCATTGCCAAGGCTGCTGCAAGGAAGGTTGGCTCCCTCTACCGTGCTAGAAAACTACTTACGCCTGCCAGTATCCTATACCTCTATAAGGCAACCATTCGCCCATGTATGGAGTACTGTTGTCACATCTGGGCTGGTGCATCTGCTGCTTGTCTCTCGCTCCTGGACAGGGTTGAAAAAAGAGTCGCCAACCTGATAGGTCCTGAACTGTCATCTAGGCTTCAACCTCTGTCCCATCGACGAGATGTTGCATCCCTCTGCCTGTTCTACAAATACTTTAATGGTGAATGCTCTGACGAACTGCAAACACTTGTACCTCCCCGACGTAACTACCCCCGACAAACCCGACAAGCTACTAAGTCTCATCCCTTTACAGTGGAGATCCCTAGGTGCAAGAAAGCCTTTTACTCCAATAGTTTCTTCCCCAGAACTGCGGGTCTTTGGAACTCCCTTCCGGGGTTCTGCTTTCCCAACTGCAATGATATGCAGAAGTTCAAGTGTAATGTTAACAAACATCTTTCTACTCTTCTCCCTTCAGAATGACCCCGCTAATTAATTCCCTAATAGTAGCCTCCTGCTTCAAAGTGGCACTGTGCCTTGTTTGGGGTGAAAATTGAAAACAAAAAAATATTAAAACACGTGTATCATACATTTTCGCTTTTATATATATACATAGATATTTATTATATATACACATATATATGTGTGTGTGTACGTATATATATATACATGTATAAATATATATATATATATATATATATATATATATATATATATATATATATGTATATATATATATAGTACTTGTTTTCGATCTTTTAAAAGTTCGATACATCGGTAACTTGACCAAAATTTAACAAAGGTTTTTTTTTTTTTTCTAATCAAGGGTAACCCTTTTTGTAGGGCTGAGGTTTCGCTGTTATAAAACTGACATCATGTCGAACTCATCGCTCGTGATTAGGTAAAGAAATTAACTTATATATGTATATATATATATATATATATATATATATATATATATATATATATATGTACCTTTATTGTAAAGCCTATAGTAAACACATTTTGTTTAACAATTTTCATGTTTTGGATGAAATGCTTTTCTAACTTGTATATATATATATATATATATATATATATATATATATATATATATATATATATATATATATATATACATATATATATACAAGTTAGAAAAGCATTTCATCCAAAGCATGAACATTGTTAAACAAAATGTTTTTACTAAAGGCTTTACAAGAAAGGTACAAGATTCAATTTGTAAATTTATTTATCTTCTAAGTGTACTTTTATAAATTTTACAAAGTAAGGTATGCAAATTTAATACCTTTCTTTGTAAAATGTATAAAAGTGCACTTTGAAGACGAATAAATTTCAAATTGAATCTTGTACCTCTATTTTTAAAGCCTAGAGTAAAAACATTTTTTTAACAATTTTAATGTCTAGAATGAAATGCTATTCTAACTTGTATCCTATCTAGTTAAGAATATATTTTATTTAATAAGTTAATTTGAATTTAAAAAAAAGATGAATGTGATTTTGTATGTATTTATAAAAACTCTCCTACTCTCTTTTTCAGATTGTATTGCTCCTCACACCACAACTCATTTTTGCAACCCCCTCTTTGTATTATTACAGGTCTTTATATTCTCTGTGTTTCAGTTTGTAATTCTCCTCACTCCACAGCTCTTTTTTGCAACTCTCTCTTTCTCATACATGTCTGAATAATAAGAACATCTGAATTTTTAAACAAAAACTTTAAAATAACTTTTTCAGATTAATTTTTATTAAATTCTTTAAAAAGGAACATATTTTATATAGTTTTCATCAAAAATATTCAGTAGATAACGAAAAAAACAGAGATGAAAATTTCAAAAGGAATGTATAGCTGGTTACGATCAATAGTAGCAATCGCTAGCGGAAGACTTTGTTATTGTTATTCTATTATTATTTAAAACATTTTGTGTCCTGCGCTTTCGCGCGATGACTAATGTATATATATATATATATATATATATATATATATATATCTTTATTCGATTGGACAAAATTTTAGAATAATTATAAAAAAGTGAACCATCGCGTAAATTCAATCAACTAAAAAAATGGAAACCGGTTAGACACATAGAACTCAGATTCGAAACCCGAGCCTCTGGCATGCGAGGCAAGCGATCTACCAACTGAGCAAACACCCCACACACAAGAATTCTATAAACCAACACAGATCAAGCTTACCGCGCCGAAATCCGACTGTGAAATGAACCTACTTCGTCTCGACAAGGGACGCGGCCATCCAACCATTCAATAACCCAAGCCGATGTCTCACAAGTAGGAATATATATATATATATATATATATATATATATATATATATATATATATATATATATATATATATATATATATATATATATATATATATACATAAATAGATACATACATAGATAGATAGATATAGCACTTGTTTTCGATATTAAGAAAATCATATATCTCGGCGACTATTGATCCCAATTTAACAAATCAATGTTAATAAGAAATGCAATTACGATAGTTGTGTAGATGCATCTGTGACATTTGCCTTTAACATCACACATTATTGTTTTAAGAACTGGGGTATAATGTTCTATATTAATTGAACGTAAAATTAGCAACACTTTATGGCAAAATTGGCAATAAAATGGTGTTCATTATACAGTGAATTCATATGAAAAAGTGACCCCTACTTTCGAAAACAATAGTTATTCATGTCATAAAAATTATTCGTTTCCTCGGGTTTTATAGTAGTTTTTGATCTCGGAATACTCGAACACCTATAATCCTTATAATTAACAATGATATTTTTTGGGTAAACACACTGCAGCTTTGCTATTATTTCAATAATAGGCATACATTCTTCAAGTTTTGCATATGAACTACAAAATGTATGATACTTCCACAAAACACCTGCCCTTGACTTAGGGGAGACTACAACTTTCTGCTACGTTTCAAAAGTTCTTAATTGGCAAAGAGGTACATCATTCCAAATCTTACGAAATATTATATCTTCCCTCTTTGGTTTTCATATATAAAAATATTCAGTGTATAAAGTATCCTAACCTATATCCAATCTTTATTTCTGGTGGGAGAAAGGTATTGTTGTTATCGTTTTGACATTTCTATGACTTGTTGGAAAATCATCACGCATTTTCATTTTTGTATTTTTCTATTTTACACGTAATGTTACTGAGGTCCATACATCGTAAGTGACAGTTAACTCACTCCAAATGTCTCCAAATATTTTAAAATTGTAATATCTATGATTAATAATAATTAACATAGGGTTCCTTATATGGTTTGATCAATGGACTTTGATTGTCTTTAAGCTCGAATTTACAACACATTTCGTACGACAATCAAACCTCTCTGGAAATATGCACGGACTTTTATTTGTTATATCTTAAACATATTTTGCTGTTCATATCTTTCGCACAATAATCAATTAATGAAACCCATTTTATATTTTTCTTATACTAAAATTCATTATCTAGTTTATGCACGAGGTTTAAATTTCTAATGGATGTCAGGTAGATTAAAGCTTTGAATGTTTTCCCATTAAAATTGCACATTTGCGTATATTTATCATTTTCATTTTATTTTATTTACAGAAAGTATCTAATTCAATGTAGCTTAGCCGTTCCCATTTACATCATCGGTTAGGCAGTGCAACTTTCTGTATTACTATTTCCTATGTATTTTAATATATTTTGCTTTTGTAATATTTTACACGGTTTTACAGTAGTATTAGCATTGTACGTTTCAGTTTAATTACCTTCTTGCATACAATAGCTTTACGCTTATTTCCATAATATTTATGACATAATTTCCTTTTGAAATAAGTTACTTGTAGAAGGATATGCCACAACATGATAGACGTATTTACTTTACTTGTGGAGTTGATGTTTTCATCATAGTACTTAGTCAATACCTTTCCCTTCTATAGCTATATTTTCCTGTTTTATAATCAGTGGTTTGTAACATTGTTCTCAGATAAAATTACTTTGTACATTTTATTTTCCCGCGTATATAATAAAATGCCTGCTTTCTTTCTTGACAGCATCTAGGAACAAATAACGTATGAGAAATAAACTGGCACGTACGCCCAAATTATTGACAATATATCAGTCTCTCTTTTAAACGCATTTTTCTGCTCTTGTCCGACTGATATTCGTGTACTTTGCATTTTCATTGATACATTATATTTTTAGTAAAACTATATTTTTACGGCAAGCTACACTTGACATTCATTCGAAAAAAGTATTTGTTCTTTCTTAATAAAACCTTAAATGTACTCTCTCTATAAATTTATTATAATTGGATTTAGAGAGAAAATTATAAACCCTTCTGCAAAAAAATTGCTCCTGATTTTTTTTCACCTGCTTTTTAATACATTTCGCAAGATTTTCTATTGTTTTCATATTTGCTTTAGAAAGACAAACAGCAGTTTTGGTTTTCAATATTGCAATTGATTTTGTAAGCGTAAGTATTCGACACGGTATTGTAATTGCATTACTTCCATTTGTTTTTTTACTCGATTTATTCTATACTCATCAAGTCATATGTTGTTGATTTGAGGAGTACAAGCTTCTAAATATTCCACAAACATTTCCATAATAATTATTGATCCCAATAAAATATGTAAACTCCAAGAATAATTTCGACATCTATTCAATTTGGTAAAAATTAAAAGCATGTACTAAAACATTATTTGTTATATAAATATGTCGTAGTGTGTATTTGAGGGTTCCTTATATTTTGTTAAGTTTACTTTTCTCTTAAGACTGTCAAGTTTCAACGTGCGATCTTTCTTCTTTCATCGACTTTGGACGTTTGTATGTTGTACGAATAACTTTTGTCCCCACTCTCATATCGTAGTTTTGGGTAAAGCAAGTAAAAAATCGAGATTGAATAGCTGTACAACAAGAGATTCAATTTTATTGTACAAATAACACACAATAAAAGAAAGTTATATACATCTATCTATCTAACTATCTATCGATATCTATATCTATATCTCTGTCTATATATATATATATATATATACATATATATATATAGAGAGAGAGAGAAATGTTATAAGTTTTTTATACGTTTTGTATTCATTGTTATACATTTCCATTCGTATATATATATATATATATATATATATATATATATATATATATATATATATATATATATATATATATACATGTATATATATATATATGAACGAAAATGTATAACAATGAATACGACGCGTATAAAAGCGTATACCTTTTCTTTATTCGTTTTCAATTGGTGACGTGCAGGAATACAAAATAATATTATGCAAAAAAATTAAAAAACTTATTTTAGAAGTACATGATTTTCGACCGATCCTTCAGTCTTCATCGTATATACATATATATATATATATATATATATATATATATATATATATATATATATATATATATATATATATATATATATATATATATACTAGGATGTGTGTCCGGCGTTGCCAGGGTGCTTGCAGGCGTATGCTGACAAAAAAGAGTAATATTCTTGTAACTTTCACCCCTATTATTGTTACATGATAAGGGCTGTCCCCTTTTCATGTAAGTATAGAAATAGAGAGATAAGTTAAAATGAAAATAAAATGAGAGAAAGCAGAAATCGAACCCTGGACATAAGTTTTAAAGAACAATAGGTTTAAATGGAATGCCCAGTAAATTGTTAATTTTGATGAAATAAATAATAAATAAACTATTCAATTGTAGGAAAGAATGTGGATAATAAAATATGGGTTAAATAAATTAGGTATGTAGGTTTTATTCCTTTGTAAAAACATCAAAGAAAACAAAGGTTATTGGGAAATCATAATATCGGAAACGTGCGACTCGCGCACGTGATGGCACGATAGTTTGATCACGTTGGCCGGACATGCATGGATTTCTCAATATAGGAAGTGAGAGTTAGTTAGTTAGAGAGAGTCAGTGACAAACTCAGAGACGGTCTGGGAATTCGAACGTCTAGGAACCGATACGGTCACTTTGAACTAAAATGTGAAGCTTTGAATTCTTGATGAGAAAACCACGGCCAGTCGTGAAGAAATAAACCCATTATGTGTTTTGATAAAACGTCGTCTTGTGTTAGTGATTCTTACAAAAAGGTCAAGTTAATTGTAATGTATGTGTTATAAAATGTCGTGACATACACATCTCATATCCACAATGTGAATCTACATCTCATATCTACACTAAGACTGTTTGAACACTATCCCTTCACTCAAAGAGCTTATTCTTCTTCCATTCTACACATCTAAGGAATGAACATTTAATATATAATCTCTCATAACATGAACGATCTCTCTAAGTCTCTTACAACACCATCTCTTTATAATAAGGCTCTTTTAATGAAACCCCTATATGTAACATTATAACCCCTTAACATTTATTGTGTTGGGCACAAATACAGTTATTAAGTTAGATTCATGTCAAATGAACCTCTATCGAAAATGTCAAGTGTTTAGACGAACAATTTTTGGAGGAGTTTGGTAGAGTTCTCACCGGTCAAATCGATGAACCTTGACCAATTAAACGGCGAAATTTCTGGCCGAAACCCAATCACATCAATTTTCCCAAATCTCAGTACCTTGTTTATCAAATTTCGAGTCTGTAGACTAAAAGATGACAGAGTTATTGCGTAGGGAAATTACACAGCCACACACACACACACACACACACACACACGTTCACTTTCATAGATATACTATCATTTCAGCCTGGCGTTACCAGGGTGTTTGGGTGTGTATGTTGAAAAAAAATGGTAGTAGGAAGGCAGGCTCGAACCCGTACCGCGAAGGAGGAAAAGAACGGGGTAAAACCTAATGTGTATGCTGTTACAACCACCGGCAACCGGAGCGACATTTTTTTTTAAATTAAGGCAAGACAATCTAAAGGGGAGGGTAACTTTCACAAGTATCGACGAAAAAAGTGCCCTCCCCCTGTAGAAAAGTGCCTAGTTGAAGGGGTAAATATTCCTATTTTAAGCCAATTTTTCGATATTTGTCGAATAAAAGGTCGAAATTAAAAACGAACCTGAACTTCGTAAATTATGTCCCCTCTATTAAAAGTTTAATGCAGACATGGAAACAGACATACATATATGCATTTATATATTGGTAACTAAGATTTTTCGACCCAAAACGTTTAAAAAACTTGCCCTATCTCTGAATACCCTTTATCTAAAATTTCATATATTGATACCAGAAATTGTCTGAGTAATTTGGAAGAGACCGCAGAGGTCAATTTTTTAACTTTGATCGCTATTATGCTACCTTAAAATGTATTGTTTTGGGCTCAAATAAAGTTATTAAGTTAGATCCATGCCCAAGAAACCTATATCTAAAATTTCAAGTGCGTATACCCAAAATTATCGCAAAATTTCTGGCCAAAAGCCGATCACATCTATTTGTTTATATTGCCGTACACTATATATCAAATTTCGAGTCTGTACACTAAAAATTGGCAGAGTTATTGCGTAGGGAAATGTACACAGACACGCTCACTTATATATATATATATATATATATATATATATATATATATATATATATATATATATTTAGTTAGATAGATAAGCGTGTGTTGGGGGGTGTATGTGTGTGTGCGTGTGTGTTTATGATTACGGGCACTCATTCCTCCTGGGAAATGCATGGAGGTCGTGTTTTCCTCTACGTCTCTGTTTATCACACTCTTTTTATATTTATTTCCGGCGACTTCTTTTACGACTAACGTACCACTGTTGGTCTTAATGTTTACGAAATAATAATAATAATAATAATAATAATAATAATAATAATAATAATAATAATAATAATAATAATAATAATAGAATCATGACATTATTTATAATACTTATTAAAGAAATAGAGATCCTGATAATTATTGTGTGTATAATAATAGTTACAGTGACATTATGAATAGATGCAAAAATAAAATTAAATGAAAATACAAATGATAATCTTGATACTAAATCTAAGGATTATAAATTATTAAAGAAAATAAAATCAATGAAATAATAGAAGTATAGTAACAGTTGACAAAATTTGACAAAATTTTAAACGTAAGAATAAAAAGTGTGTAAAATACAAAATACTAAAATAAAAAAATAACATACAAATCAAGTATAAACTCCTAAATATAGCAGCAGAGGTTTTGTGAAAAATATAAAATAACTAATATTAATTATTGTCGTAATGATATGACACATATAAACGAGGTTATGTAGGAATACATTAAAATTACTTGTAATAAAAACACAGCTGAATTGACATAAAAGTGAAATTATTATCCCAAAAATATCTTGACAAATTAAATGTATTGTAAATATATGCATAGTAGCAGGAAAATAATAATAACTATAGTAGATATAAATGTGAATTAATTGGATTTAAAGAATTACAAAGAGAAGTGCCCGCTACAAAAGGCGAGAATCGTTCATAAATAAAGGTTATGGATAGAAAAAAGCATGTTATAGTAAATTAGGAAGTTTGGTAGAATTATGTGTGTTAGGGCTTTTGTAACGAATGAAATGAATTGTAATAAGAATAGCTGATGTAAACTAAAGCGTTTCAATTAAAAGATATTCAGTAGAGGAATCAAAGAGTTAAACAAGCTCATATGAGTTTATCAATGGAGTGGGAGGTGTAACCTCAGGGGTACACGATGTTAGTAGATAACAAGCATTTACGATCAACCGTAAAATACAATTTGAATCTTTAAAATGTGTATCGTTTGGTAAAGTAATTTTAGCTGAAACATTTTATACGGTAGCATTACAATAACTAAAAGCTGCAATATGTAGTATCCGCATTAGATTAGAATTCCATTTATTTGTTTCGGAGCATGTTCCTATCCTTTCTCTAGATATAAACAGTTTTCAGACGACATATTAAAATAAAACATCTGTTTTGTTTGTCTATAGTTCATTTTAGTAATTGAAACTGTATTTTCTCATAAATTAATTATATCTATTGCGAGATTTTAGATGTCAGAGAGAATGGAAACAATCTCTATTATTTTTTCGAAAAATTGATTGTTATTAAAGGGTAATAGGTTTCAATATCAAATTGAATAAATACACATTTTCTCTTGTTTATGTAATAGCGCAATAAATCGCCTCAGAAGTGTTTAACGAAATATTTAGATAATAATCAGCTTATATTTGATAAGTAATTCGTTCTAGTATCCTTAAGCAAATTTTCCAGATTTTGGGTGTCTGAGAGTATATTCTCTAGTTGTTAGTTTACTGATAAATCTGCATTATGGTTTTAAGTAGGGTATAAGCCTCGTTAATGTTTTATTTGGAAACTCTATTATTTTTTAATAGGTCAGTTGTTATTTGACTATCACCGTTTTATTTTCTTAATAATGAGAACGACTTTCAGCTCTTATCAATTTTTGTAATATTCTGTTCAAGCAGTTTATGATATTACGATTCTGCTTTAACTAACGCGTGTTTAGATTTATGAATTATTTTTCTTAAAAGGGTATAATATAAAATGTACATATATATATATATATATATATATATATATATATGTGTGTGTGCGTGTGTGTGCGTGTGTGTGCGTGTGTTTTAATGTGCGCTAGAGTAGTTATCCTAAATGCTGGGCAATTATGCACAATGTGTAAAGTATGCACTTTAATAATTCAGTGCAATAGTAAAATGAAGAAACACTCCGATTAACAAATGGAAAACTAATAAATAATACATCTTGTAACAAAGTAGTATGCAACTTATTTTAGATCGCTGGCATCCTTGGCATATCTATGACAAAAAATATTAATGAGTTTTTTTTTGATAAAATTTAAAAATAGGAATAATTTGACTTTAATATCAATATCTGCGCGACAAATGTTTAACTTTATAGGATAAAGATTTAGATAAATGTACACACATACATACATATATATATATATACATTCATGTATATGTATATATATATATACAAATATATATATGTATATATATATATATAAATACATTTATATATGTATGAGATAGTACCATCGATTTAGCTAATATTGTTGTTCTTGTATTTGTACCAATAGAATCTTGGATTGCACCCAGAACAAAGCAATCAACTTGAGCAATGATGCTTCTCTGACGAAGTACTTTTGAACAGCTGCCAAACAACATTCCTGAATCTTTTCTTACTCTTCGGTGATGACTTCCAGCGAAATACATTCAACCCGCTTCTGTCATTACACTCATTTTACAAACTCAACGCATCCTTTTCTTAGGACAATTGGTTCAAGGGCGAGAGCCCACTAGCAACTATTGTATTCATGCTATTTGCTTCGAACCTCATATAGTTAGCAAAATTAGACTGCTCTCCCGTATTTTTTCAGTAGAAATGTCAATGTTTTATAGTTATTAATACATCTACATATATGAGCACATTCTCAATAGGTAAGATGTGCACAAGTTATATGCATACCTATGATATGAGGTATAATTCTCAATGTAACTGTAGATGATTCCGTTTTGAATTTCGCAGAAGTAAAATATAATTATTGTATCATTTAACACATCTAAGAATGTCGGAAAATATTCAATTTTTATGTTCATATTATATGCAACTGATTTTCAATGTCTATATGATTCGTTTATAAGAATACAACTGTAAATGTGTATATACTTATATAACAATTAAGACCAATAATGAGTTTACTCTAAATTGGTCACATACCACTGAAATAGCAGGATAGTTGTTTAAAATAGGGTAATTATTTTCCATGAGTAAAAGTTTTGTTTGGATAGATGAATAATACGTTCATATATATATATATATATATATATATATATATATATATATATATATATATATATATATATATATATATAGTATTTTTTCTTTTTAATGTTTATCTATCGGTTGTTTAAGCTAGAATTGAAGTAAAACACCTTGAGCGTTAAAAGTGTTGGTGCCAATTCCAACCGATTACAACAAGTTATATTACAAACATCTGAATTTTTATATATTATTTATATATATACATATACATATATATATATATGCATATATATATGCATGTACACATATATATACATGTATATATATATATTAATATATATATATATACAAAAATGCTCAACGATTCTTCTGTTCTATAAGATATCTTCACGATATTGTAATTTGAATATCATTTTGTAGCTGTTTTCCAATGTCTGTGGAATGTTTCCTTACAGCTTCGATTTTATCAGGAAATGAGAGTAAAAGTATCGATCCTTTAGCCACATTGTTTGCAGTTATGTTATTCATAAATTATTTCGTATATCGTTGTAATTGTGGGGTACATATTTTGTATAAATCACCTCATATTCCTTAGAACCCGAAATATAATGCCCCGCTACACCTACAAACTAATTTATGGGTGCAGTAATCGATGTCGTTTAATACGTGTAACGTGACAAATCCATTTTTTTATGTAAATCATAGATATTGAACTAATACTGTATTTTCAGTCCTCGGAAATTAAATAATATATGTTTTAATATTTAATTAATATAAGAACATCACCATAATCCAAGCATGATTTTTTGAGTTTTACACTATTTGAACGATGAATTAGTCATGCTTCTAACTTTAGTTGCATACATTAATTTAAGAACTTCGATGAGATAAAGTGTTACAATAATTTCTAATTTTTTCAATAGTAGTTTCCTTAACGTGTGTAAAACGTATTTCTCAAAATTTGTAAGTTAATACGACCTCTTAGAAATATGTTTAACATCTGAAAAATAAATTAAGACGATGTTATGTAAAGTCTGCGTTTAGGCATTGAATTCTACTGTGTGTGTTTAGAAAGGATGTGCAAATACACTATAAAGCGTGCGCTTTTTTAATTCATCATTTTTTATACGTTCAATATTTCAATTTTTCATCATCGTATTCTTTTCATCATATCGTTTTATGACATGAAATTAAATCAAACGCTCTTTTTCGTGAAACACATACCCATTTGAGTAATATGCGATTGTTTAAAAGTGAATATATCTACGGGTATAATGATAATAGTAATAATAATAATAATAATAATAATAATAATAATAATAATAATAATAATAATAACATTATATATAAAATGTTATTATAATTATTGTTATTGTCAATTTTATTGTTATATGTATATGTATACATATATATACATATATATATATATGTATATATATATATATATATATATATATATATATAAACTGAAAATTACAATTAACTTTACCAAAATGATCCAAGATGGTAAAAGTGAAGTAAATTATAAATATTAAAGAATTATTATTTATAAAATTATCTCAGCCATATATAAAAGCTCGATAAAACCAAATAGGAAATAGAGCTTATAATATGAGCAAACAATTAACAAAATATGTAGAAACCACTTTGAAATTAATTAAAAACATATTTAATCTGAAAAGGAAACACTAGCGGAATCGGATTTTGCATGCAGAAGTATTTGATGAAACAACAAGTAAGTCAAAGATCTTACTTGAAAACAAAAAAAGTGAAGCAGAGGGAATATGGTAACAAAAAAGGTGATTACACACGAATGGATAGTCTGGTAGAAGATAAACAATCCAGTGACGGTAAAATCCATGTAAATCTTCAAGAAAGTTAAATATATATATATATATAAGGATAAACTGTAAAAGAGAACAGGCAAACAAAAAATAAGACACCGCCTGTCTATCAACCACACGATAGGACTTAAATAAAATAAACGACACTAAAACGCGGAAAATGCTTATATTAAAAAAAAAACATAGCGAAACCAGCGTATGGATAGGCTGTGTCTGTTCAGATAAGCAGGGGTTATAGTTCGTTCAGAGATTGACCCTCAGCCTCGGGCAACTATCATGAGCACCGAACAATATCTGATGAATTCGCAAAATACAAAACTATAGATAGTGCACAAACACCAGAAAGCAAGGCTTATTAAAACTACGTCCATCAGGGAACTGGCCAAATATTTTAAACAAAACATTCTTACAAATAAGGCAGAATAAGAAACAAAGTTTTCCACAGAAATAGTTCAAAATAGTCTCCGCACTTACATAAAGAGCTTCAATTGTAAAAACAAAAAAAAAAATAAAAAAAATAAAAAAACCCTGAAAGAACGGGCCGACCAAACGGGTGCAACATACTTTCTGGATAGATTCACCCAGGACAACATAGATAAAGAAGGTATCCCAGACTGAAAGAGGATAATCCCACTACGATCAGCAGAGAAATGTAATCGGTGCCCCAGGTCAAAGCTTGATGACCAATACTATTAGGAAAAAAAGCGTAGTGCCGGTTCAGCCTCACTAAAGTAGTAGGTATGAGCCACCTGCAATCTTACTGTAAAATTCTGCTGAGAGATTACTATCATACGTCTCGACACAATGAAGTGCGTATATACTTTCAGTAGACGATATATAAACTATTGAATATTGAATGCAGCAGGAACACCTGGGAACTTATCCTAGAAAGAAAATGTTATACACACTCCATTATAACACTCCAATTCTTACAGCTGCGTACTTGAAAACAAACGTAGAAAATCTGACATACTGGTATGGGAGAAAACAGAGAAAAAGCCCACCTAATAAACGTTAGTGTCCCAATGATTCAAGGTTAAACAGGTCTGAGTATGGACAGATTCGGAAATAACAAGGTCTTATGTATGGCATAAAAAAAAACCGAAAGCATATGAATGTCGCTATCATTCCACTAATTGTAGCAGCAACTAGGCCCATTAAAAAGAATTTGAAAACTACCTGGGAAATATACCCATGTTCAAGAGGAAACCACAGGAGAAAACTACATGGGAAATATACCCAAGTGCAAGAGAAATTCTGGAAATTTCACCTTAATGGAACAGTTTCAACTTAAAAATATATCTCGGTTGGTACATCAGTGTAGGCGGGTAAATAGTTAGTATGCCGTAGGATACTCAAACCCATACTTGAATAAATTGATAGGAAAGTGACAAAATGTTAAAAGATATAAGATAAATAAACAAAAATAAACAAAATATAAAACCTTTTCATGATTCCCCCAAAGAAAGTAGCTCTTATTAATACAGCCAGCCACATATCATACTTATTATAAACATCTTCATCAAAAGAAAAAAAAAAGAAAACATAATAAGGTTTACTTTGTTTCTTTGCTACCCAAAATTATATTTACCCCCACCTCATATTTAAGGCTCAAGTCAACACACAGCCAAAAAAGCAACCAAACGATACAGGTAGCGATTTTCAGCCTCTTATATGTTGTGTAATTGAGAGTGCCAAAACAATACCAGAACCAGAGTATCATTACCTTTTCAATGTGAATGTGTATAAAAGTCCACTCTTACAAAACTTACGATTTCGTTTCCTATTTTCTTTCTAGCTTAGCATTTAGAGAGCTGTTTCTCTCCTACAAAAATCAACACATTTTCATTTTTTAAAATTATCTTTTTTACTGCAAACATCAATACGTGCGTGGCTTATTTTTATCTTAGGCATTTTCCCGAATGCTTTCGTTCTTGCACTGTGTGTGTGTTGTAATCCAGGTTTTAATCGCGTTGAGGGCGCATCGTAGTCAACGAGCACAAAATCGTAATTCTTATATACTGGGTTATTAGAGTATTTATCACAAGGTACATGTAATTAGTGCAGATAATATCTATTATATTTTAAATTCATGAGCGAATGTACTGGATCTGGATGTGCATATAAAGATTCTAAATTCGTGTATTGCTGATCGTCTAGTATTGTACATTGTGTTTATTTAAATTGCGTTGCGAGTGTATAAGTGGTCCACAATCCGTTAATCTTCACTGTTTGCGATCTCCCCGCTTCTATATTGCTGTCGTGTTGATGCGGGTATGGCCTGTGTTTAAAAAACAAATCTAACAAACACGGACAATACAGAAGAGAGGAACGCAGTTCTGTGATGTATTTTTATCGGACTAATATGTAAAACATAATTTGTCCGCCGTGGAGTTTTGTTTAGTGGGACTGAAAAGCTGCAACGTAGAGTTATCCTTTGTGGAACGAGCAGAAGTATTTGATTGTATTTACAGTAACTTTTCTCCCCAGAATGTTTCCCCACTCGGATGTTTGTACACTTGTCTTTGTCTATTCTTTATGTTTTTCAAGTTTAACTATATCATAACTTAGATAGCTTAGCTTTGCTGGCGTACAAAATCAATCAGGTTAGCTGTTTAATTCTTTCTATTGATCAGTCAAACTTTCTCACTTCAACTCCGACTCCAAATTGACAAAACTTCACGTAAAATATAAACCTTTACTGGCTTCCAATTACCCAATCAATACACGTAACCTAAATTTTCATCACCTGGCGGTTCATGAACTAATTAATTTGTTAATATTTTCTCAGCTTTAACTTCAACTGAAACTTAATTTTCAATTTATTCATGGGTGTGTTTTACTAAAAAATATATATCCAAGTTATTTATCCAAACTGGAATTAATAGCATTTTTAAGTCCATTTTTTCAAGTAAACATTACTGATACATTAATCGGATGACAAAAATTTACATTCAAAAATTCATAACAATAATCGTCTACTTGATTGGTTCACTAATATCAATCAGACAGGTGGCCATGGCAAAATACAGTTTATAATCTTAAAGTTGCTTTATGGTGAAATCCTTCCAACACCCTCGGAAACTTTATCAGTCCATCTCATATTTGAAAATTCCGGAGATATCATCTATCGCAGGGCATAGACAGATTAGTTTCCTGCTCGTCACAAGTAAGATGCTGGAAACTGAGATAAATATGTAAGTGATTAACCACTTCAAAATGAATAACTAAGGAATTTGTATACAGTATTTTTTTAGTTATGCTTGTTTTACTACTGTGGTGTTACCGTTTGCACAACTGTAACATCACACGAAATGAGTTAATCTCCCCGCAGAGTGGTTGGTACTGGAACTATTGATTTTTTGCGCATCAAATCCGTTTTATATACCATAGACTAGCGGTTTAATACAGAATATTTGGAGTCACAAAAAAGCTTGACATATATTCTCAGTGATTATATCTATTCTCTCTGCTGTTTAAGTGGGGTTGTGTTGTTTAATCGAGTCGTCAGGCCATAAATTATTATAACGTTCTGGACTGATGTGTGTGTAAGCTTTTAAACAGTTGTGCTTGTAAATATAAAATAGTTTAATGTGATATATATATATATATATATGTATATATATACATATATATATAAATGTATATACATATGTATGTATAAGATGGTTCAATATAATTGTATTATATTATCAACATAACTCGTATATTATAGATATTTCCTTTTAATTTTACTATTTTCGCCAAACTTTCTGGAAATTGGGCTAGCTTTGGCATTAATTTAGAATTTAAACACAAGTATATGTATGACAGATATAATAACGATTAGCATAGTTAAAATCAACGAAAATATTTTCTCGAACGTGTAACAAATAAAGTGTTACATGAAAAGGGTTACCCCTTCCTTATGTAATGAGAATACGTACTCGATAAGTGAAAATGATATGAAGAAAGGCTAGAATCGAACCATGTACACAAGTGTTAAAGATAAATGAATTTGAAATCTTATAAATTCAATAACTTGTTAATTCTATTAGAACCAGTTAAATATTGTTTATGTTTGAAAATGAACCGACTGTCCATTCTTTTAGAAAACTAGATATTAAATATGTCGGTTAAAAGAATGGGCAATGCGGGTTAAAATATTGTTTAAAATAGTTTAGATATTAAACAATAAGATTGAGGATTCTTTATTTGCCAAAAGTGTGTTTAGACACACATTTGTAAATCCACGTAAAAGTAGGTACGTTGGTACACATATTTTTGACGTCATAAACAAGAGAGACTTCTTAATATAAGAATGGGAGGGTTCGAAGTTAGGAAGTTGATGAAAGAGAGTCAATTAGGAAAGCTTGAGAGGAGATCCTCTTAGAGGTAAGGAGAGCGAGCTGGACCATGTAGATCAAATTTGGAATTGCTGACATCACCAGTCGGCCGATTGAATTACAAAGGAACCAACTAGTTTTGTAACTGCTCTCTTGTGTCATCTTTACGACAGAAAAGGCAAATGTGTTGTTATCATCATCTCATAACCCACTTTGTACAACCTTTCCAATTAATCAATTATGTATATCCACTCCTCTATATGTGTAAACAAGACTTATCATCGTCATTTGTTCTGAGTCCCCGTTAATGTGTCCCCAATATCTACTCCTATGTAACAAAAGTATTGGTGTGGTCATTTAATTTTTCAGACTTAAATTAATATTTATAGTAATTGACGAATTATGTTATCAGGCAAGAACGTTTACACTTCAGCTTGTCGTCCTAAATATCGTAATCAAGAATAAGCTCTTTTAGGACTAAAACTTCTGCGTTGAATACACTTTATGTTACTCAATGACTAGAGAATAAAAAACAAAAAAAATATCTATAGATGTCATTATTAAAATAGGCAAACACTTTGTATTAACTGATAAATCTCCGGTGGGAATTCATGGGGGTTAACAATGACCATAACTATCAGCTATAACCGCAATAAGGAGGCATCATATAGGAAATCATTGTAGATGATCAATCGCTTGATCTTATTGTGGCGCCAAATTAAGCAAAAGTTATATCTACATTATATTATAAAATTTGGAAAGATACCCCACCATGGTAAAGGAGAAATTCTGTACATGTAACACCCTAACTTTCAGCAACGGATATATATATATATATATATATATATATATATATATATATATATATATATATATATATATATATATATATATATATATATATATATATATATATGTAAAGGAGATTAGAACAATAGTCTAAAGAGCAGAGTGTATTTTAATGTAATAGTAAAATAACTAATTTAATTAAAATACAGGGAAACAAAAAGTGATCGTTGTAATTTCGATATATAATAGCCTCGATAGGTAAATATCCTAGAGCTAATTTAATATTAAGTAATGTGATTGATAATTTAAAATTCCAATTAGAATTAAATTAAAAATCCGTGTCACAAGAAGGAACAATAACAAAATCAATAATTTCTACGATCGATTCGGAAAACAATGTTTTTTATTTTGGTAGATATTAAGCCACGGACAATAGTTTTTACATATAGTATTTTTAACAAACAAAGTTTCCTCATCAGCAAAGTATTTGGAAGGGTTTATAATAAATGGTGTCTTTTACATATATGTCTGTCCCGCATTAGATCCAAGCTTCCATCTTTTAAAACAATACAACTTTATTCTCCTCGAGTTTTTCATTAAACGTTGGGAGAAGAGAATGATTGAAAGAAAGAGCGTAAGAGACAGACAGATATGGAAATATACATTTTAACGCACATTATTTTTTTTAAAACTAGATATCAGCATACAAGGTTAACTTTTCAAATATAGTATATCAGATCGTTTTCGTTTACTTTAATATTATAAACAACTTCCAATCTTGGCTAGGGTCACACCTGATTGACAATATTTACTGAAGCTGCTATGTTTTCCCAACCATAGCGCATATTTTTCGGTTCACCACGACCTCAAGCAAGTATCACTTAGATATAAGAGTTATTTATATAGAAGCCTCCAGTCCCTTAAAAAGATCTACTTTATGTAAGACTGCAATAATTAATCAGGAGACAAAATATAGACGATATGGCATTGTAACTTAGCCCATATGTGTAATTGCGCTTAGCATGTAATGTATTCCGTCTAATTTTCTTTATGGTTTTAATCAACCTTAACCAAACGTAGTTAACTCCTCTGCAAAAGTCAGAATCAATTTAATTTTATAATATCTAGGTCTGCGTTTATAGTTTCCGAAATAGTACACATCACACTTTAACGATTATATTGACATGGTCATTAAACGTGTTACTCTATATTTAATAATTGAACACCATAAAAAAGAACCGCTTATACTATACTAGACTACCCGTGACCCGTTCGCTCAGTATTATTGTGTGAGCCAAACACTTGTGAGTTAAAGAAAATAGTTTCTTTGTGACATAACAGAAATATTTCTAAGAATGTATATTAAATGAAATAAAGAATATAGATAGATTTATATGAGTCGTTCTGTTTATAATTGCTTAATTTTAAAGAAAAAAACTTACAGTCATTGAATTATAAGTGGTTGGCTATACTGATAGGTAAATGTGCACCGAACTGATACCACAATAATTAAAGCTAAATTCTTATTTTTATATATATTTTTATTTAAACGCGAAATAAACAATTATGACGCTGAAAACGTACACAGTAAAACAATATGTTTTATTGTCGCGTTGAGTATTTATTTGTATCGCAATTAAAGAAAAACAAATTTTCGGTGTTAGTTATTTATTTTAGTCGTGTAGAAGAGAATGTATGAATATTTTAAGAAAGGCGTATTAAAATATGGACAATACATTAAAAGATATGATAGCAGTAGATTAATCGCCGTTGTAAAATGCTCTTATGTATGTCAACGGGTTAAAGTAGATTTATTTGTAAGAAAATTGACTTGAAATAAATTAAAGGTAATACGAAAATGAACGTTGTAACAAAAGCAGAAAGTATTAACAGTTGGATTTGGATAATTTAAACACGAAAAAAATGTGATGCTGAAAACGTGCATAGTAAAACACTGAATCCTATTGTAGCGTTGATTATTTAGTATAAACCATGCTGTATATATGAAACAGGTCGATGATTATACGTGTTATTTGTAATCACCTTTTGTGTTTGCTTCTTATATATTGATGATTTTATTCAATAAATTTAATATATTCGCATCTCTTAAGGAAATCAGTCTGTACGAATGAAAAAGGTCCAGCAATTTGATTTTATTTGTTTAGGCTGCTATGGTTTAATGTTAATATACGCATGCACAACCGGAAGTCATAAAGCGGATGTTGGTTACATGCTCATTTGAGTTTTATAACTATAGAGATTGATTATGACGTTTGTCAATAATCATAAAGTTTGTTTTTTGTAAGTTAAACATTTACCGAATATAAAAATGGTATAATAAAAGCATACAATTACAAGTTTTATTTTACTTAAAATTTATCAGAAATATTTAACTTGAATGAAAAACAACATGAGTTTTAATGATTTACTAGAAATTAATTCGTAATATCTTTATGCCACTTTATCTCTAACCTAGAATGTCAGGAACAGTAATGCGTACTATCTACTCACTATATACGTATTAAATAGATTTGTACACTATTTAACTATGTTCTAAGTGGTTAAACTTCCTTTTGTTTATGCTGGAATGTATATAAAATTGTATGATATAAAGTACGTCAACTATTGTTTTAATAATAAAACAATATTACATAGCGATTTGAATGTTTCTCATTAGATTTATCGTGTCAGATTTTATTATCTCCATTGAACATGAATTAACATATAATAATATCGCCTAAATACAATCACACGCACGCACACAGATAGATACACACACAGACACACACATACAAACATACACACACGCATATACACACACACACACACACACATATATATATATATATATATATATATATATATATATATATATATATATATTTGTGGGGGTGTATGTGGGTGTGTGTGTGTAACATTACATACGAAACAAAACAGGGGGAGAAAATTTGATGGATGTGCAAAATATAGTATCGCACATCTCACCTGATATATAATTGTAAATATTTAACCTGCAGGAAATTCAATATACCGTATTTTAAAAGCGTTCATATATGTGAGGTTTCATTAAAAAAAGGGGTATGCATATCTATATAAACTATCACATCTAAAAAATAACAAGAATTTTTTTACAGAATACATCGGATGGATGAAAATATTTTCTCATTGTTTATGTAATTTTTAAAAAGAACATGTATATATATATATATATATATATATATATATATATATATATATATATATATATATATATATATATATATATATATGGGGGGGTTATGTGCGGGTGCCATTACATGGAATAATGAGAGGATGAAAGTATACTAGTTTCGCTCAATCTGTACAATAAAAAATGAACATTTGTTTATATTTTAAAAGAAAATGGCAAGACATTCACAGAAAGTATAATATATTCATGACTTAAAATATTGAAGCATCAAAAATTCATAAAATAATGCTAAATTCAAATTGGTCTTGTATTTTTTCTTGTCGCGTGTTCTTTTTACTCTCTCACAGTAAAGATTGGGTTTGACATTTTCACTACCTCTGGAATTATATGCATAGAATATTTATTTAACCTGTATCCGTCTGTCTGTCTCACTCTCCTGCTCTTTCTCTCAGTCTCTCCTTCTGTCTTTATGCCCAGTTCTCTCTCTTTTTTCTTTCGATTCTCTCTCTTATATCACTTCTCTCTCTCTCACTCTCTCTCTCTGTGTATAAATATATATATATATATATATTTATATATATATATATATATTTATATATATATATATATATATATATATATGATATAATTTTAAGAATCAGGGTGATGATACGGTATTTTTAATGTCAAACAACGTCCCGGCTTTCCATTAACACCAACAATCCGGAAGTGTAAGACTCGAGGGTTGTACTTATTACGGCTTATCATTTAAACCCATGTGAACTCAGGAATCACCCCTCAATTGTCTTGCATTCGACGTAAGTATCCTGTTATTTGGAAACCATACACATAGAAAACAATTTTTTTAGTAAACAGAGATCAACTAATTTCTGTAATTTCTTACTCAGGAACACATAGACTCCGTTATTTATCTGTTTAATTAAGTTGCCATAAAGTTATCTATTGAGTCATAGATTGTATATTTATATTTCTTCTTGCTATTGGTGTCGGCAAATATTTTTCCAGATTTCCTCGAATCATTTGGTTTTCAAAGGGAGTCATTTACTTTTGTTACCTAGACGACATCATTTCTTTGTTTGGCAACGAAACGAAATCGGATACATTTTAGATACACTTATAATAGTCATCCAGAGCGAAAGGTAACTTAAGACATAGAGAAAATTCTACTATATTTTTGCAGTAATTTTCAGACATGTTAATGTAATTTACTTTTGGACATAATCTATCTATACAAGTCGATCTATTAGTTTGACGTGTTTCCGACAAAGCAAAAAACTAACTAAATAAATAAATTTAACTACAGCCCTTCTCGTATCGCTCCAATGATTTCTTTAAAGATCAAAGTTGATGGCGAATTTAAATTATTAATAAGACGCTTGAAAAGTATATGTACTGAGGTCTTTGTAAAATCTAGAAAAATATTCAGTCACAACTCAGTCCAAAATTAAATAAAAATTAGGAAACAAGTGCCATGTTTACGTGGGACTGCTTCTGCACTGTACTATAACTTACCTAATTACTAAACAAGTTCAATTCTCGGGACATCTATTTGTTTTACGTTGACAACAAAGGATATTTGATGTTGTCTAATCCCAATATTTCTCCAATTTGAAACGATGTTCTTCTTTCTACCATAATAATTGTTCAGTTTATTCATTTAACAGTGTTTTTGTGTTAGCAATAATCCGGCTGGGCGTGGCCAAAGATCAATATTTCTAACCCAAGAATACATTCTTTCAAAATTGGGTATCCAAAGTAGTGTGACCGAACCATATTTGATGCTCGATTTTTGCATAAAAAACAGTTTAAAAAGAGCTGCATTACATATTTTTATTTTGTGAGTAATGCAGGGTATTTTCCACTTGTCGAAAAGAAGAAAAAAATAACTTCAGCTGCGCGAATATCAGATTGATGATAATATTTTGATGCTAATATTGTTTTGCTAATCAAACCATATAATTCTAAGAGATAGAAGTGAGTAATTGTTTGGAGTTTTTCTAAACGCAGATATGAAACCGAGGTGAAGGTGCAATATTTACTCCATGTGGGAAAATTTGATGGAAACTTTAAGTTTAGGCACAATCGAATTCATCGATTTTGCCAGTCAGGGTGAATTCAATTTTGAGACTACGAAGTCGATTGGATCATTGCCACTTCAGACAACGCCAGCTGAACTGAGCTTTCTTCCTATAAGAATGAGTGCAGTTCAGTTGATTTGAGTGAAGATGAAGGCAGTTGTTGGGAGAAGTTTAGTTTAAACCGCCCGTTACCTACAGTATACCCTCCACTGAGTGAGATAGAGAGAAGGAAAGACAAAAAGGTTTAATTGTGTGTCGCATATTTTTTTCCTGAGGGAACAGTTTACGCGATTATAAATATCTGCGTTTTTGTAAAAAAATATTACTTCCTAATTTTAAACTTCACTGTAAAATAGCAAATATAGTAGTCCGGGATTTTTTGGATAATTAAATTTTATAAAACTAGAATTGACGACTGCAGTTTTATATTATTGGTTGACCAGGGAACTTGTGACTCAAATACGATACGGAAACTGTCTCTTTCAGCGATATTCCTTCAGGTGTCAGCAAGTAGAAAAACGACAATACACCTTACGCCGGTTCCAAATTGTGACTTATGACTTGGATTGTTTCCTTTTGTTCCTCCCATTTTTATTAGATTTTTTAATTTTGTTTTTTTACATATGGAAAACTCTTGATGCGGAGAATAACAGTAATCGCGCACGAAACCCTGCCATTCTCTTGGCGATCAATGTTTGGGACTTTTAGTTTCGAAGGAGATAGTTTAAATATATGGGGGCACACAGACATATATATATATATATATATATATATATACATATATATATATGTATATATATATGTATATATATGAGGTGTGATGTTAAAGGATGTCAGTAAAAGCTTTATATACTAACGATTAGCTAATAGTTGTATGAGAAGTATCACTAATAAGTAACGAGGTTATGATGTAACTCAACATGTCGTAGCACGTTGAAGTATAATGTGTCAACGATGATCACGTCCTGGGTGACATGACAGTCACCAGGGAATCTTGTTATTTTATTGTCCACGTATATATATATGTTGTATTCTTTTCGACGAATAAACGACAACCCTTGCTTTCGAAAGCACATACACGTCACTCGCAGATCGAAAAAAACAGAATGCTTAAACATTTTTTTACAAATATTTAAAACGCCAGAAATTTCACTATGAGGTACTTTATTCTGAATACCAAAATCTTCTCCAGCTTTATTGCGGCTGTTAAATGTACAATAATTTATTTGTGTCTGTGAATTGAAGTGATGATATTCATATACAGTTTGAGACCAAGCTGAGATAACACATATTAATTGTTTCTGACCGCTTGCCCAGAAGAGATATGGCTACTGTGCTGAACGGCTTAATACACGGTATTGCGCATACTCAAATGTCCAATAGCCGACCACATTGTAAACACACGTCTCATATACTTATATACGCATACACACGTTATCAAATGGTGCGCACCAGTAAAGTTGGTTAGACATTGAAAAACGCAAGGAGAGACTGATAAAGTTATACGATTACAATGTGTATATAAATATCACCCGTAGAAACATGTGCAGCATAAATTCCAAACTCTGCTTTTCTTTCTCATAAATACTCAGCATATAACCATTCAAGTTTTCATGCTATGTTTCATCCACATAAAACGTAAATGTCAACCAAGTTTAAAGCTGCACATAGGTATTGATGGTGTGTTCGTTAAACATTTTGCAGATGCCTAATGTACACACAGAATTATACACATTTAAAGTTTAGGACTATTTAATTTCTTGTGAAATTAAATCTACATCAGCAAAAATGCTTACATAGTATTCATAATTTGCCAGGCAGATGCTGCGATAACATTCGGGTACTAATAATCAGATGACTTCATATATTTATGCATTATGCTTGAAAAAGTAAGCAAAAAAGAGAGATCATGAAGTTCATATATACTTCATTATTAAAATAAACACTATCGATATAGCAAGTTTTATGTTTTCTGCCTTTAAACTTGCAGGCATGTTTTGTTTATTGTGAAACGTGGCATGAAACATTAGATAAAAATTAAGAATATCTTGTTTCATTTAATAGTAATGCAATCGTCTACACACTTTATACTTGCTAGCGACCGCAGGTTAAATGACATCATTTTACGAGCAAACGCGAGATATTTTCGACCGGAAAGATAACAGCGGATTTTATTCTTGAGCATGTGTTGCATACCCGCCAATATCGATATAACTATAAAGGCTAACCGTCAATTGTTTTAAGTAACAGCATTGTTAAGATACATGAACATATACTATCGATACATTCTATGATTTGTAGCACATGTTAACACTTTTCCTATTTATTCTATTTTTAAGTCTACA
>NC_136485.1:52974387-53036887 GCF_053919585.1 Euprymna scolopes | reverse complement strand
TCTTGCCCTCATTTGATTTGCCTATTTATCCTTTATATTTTTTCCGTGTTCTTATTTGAATTTTTATTAAAATATTCTGGTGTTCACATCAATGAAAAATACATACCTTCAAATTGAGGAGGTAAAAAGAAACGCCGCCACAACAAATTCTGCTTAAATTATCGCCCTTAATTAAGTTGAAGTCATACAACGAAACATTTAGTCCATATGCCACGCATTTTTCTTAGTGATTGTCAGGAGCTCATTAATCTCCAACTTTCTGGTTTATCCAATCGTGAAATCGGCCTCAGATTGAAATGTATTGAGAAATGGGTACCAAAGACTGTGCAAAAGCACCAAAACACCGACAGTGTTCGTGGTTCTCCTAAATCTTGCCGTACGAAAGTTACTTCTTTCTGGGACGACAATGCTGTCAGAAAATGCAGCCTAAACACATATTTGCTACGGCTCACCACATCTAACAACAGTGCAATCTGGTTAAAAATTGCTCTCTTTCTACTGTCAAGAATAGATTAAAGGAATTTAATTGGCGGCGATATAGTGCAAGACGAAAACTAATAATTTCTCTAAAGAACAGAAATCGCCGTCTGGGCGACGTCAGATGCAATGACGATCATGACTCTTCATGTTGGTAAAATGTGCTTTTTTAGCGATGAAAGCAAGTTCAATAGGCTAGGCAGTGATGGTAGGCAGTACGCTCGTCGGGGCAAAGACGAAGAGTTTCAACGCTGAAATGTGTTGGAAGTTCAGGGGGGCATTATTAGTATCAATGAATCAGGGCCTATTGTTTACTTCCGAAGTCGAATTAATTCGACCAAGTAAATTATTATGTTGACTGAGAATTTTTTATACTACTTTGTTAGAAATTTGGATGATAATCCCATCTTCATGCAGAATAATGCTCATATTCACTCAAGTGCCAGCGTCAAGAGGTTCCAAGAAGACCACTATATTCTGTGTTTGGATTGGCCTGCACAATCACCAGACAGCAATCCTATCGAAAATGTATGGTATTACATCAAGCAACAGCTACACAACGATAAAATTTCAAATTTGCAAGAACATTTTTACACAGGCATCACCAATTATCAAGGCCCAGAGCTACTCGAGCATGAGTGTTAAAGAGTGTGCAGTAGTAAGTTGGCCATTATAGTAATCGATACTAATGGAAACTCGGGAAATTTCTCAACTTAAGTGGGGCAGCCTTTTGAAAACTTGTTTACGTTTGACTTGGATACAACCATATTGTAGTCAGCTTGTAAGCAAGAAAACGGAAAACAGTTCCACGGGCCTTCAGTTCTAAGAAAACAACTTTGTTCGTTGAATCTACGAGTGGGTTTACGTACAGATAAAAGTGGGGAATTATTGATAATGTTTTCAACTAGACGAGTGTTTCCTGTGAAGGTTTGCCGAGGAAGCACCACGGATTTAAGCTCAGTCGAGGACTTGCCATGAAAATAACGACAAGGCTAAGACAAACTCGGAACATCTCCTCTGAAAGAAAGAGGTTGTAGGGAAGAGAAAACGACATCTACGAGGCTACGAGTCTACTTTAAACTCCATCAAGGAAAGATAAGTCCTTTCTAGCAGCTCCTGCCCAGGTATGGCAACAGTTCCTTATCCTTGGCGTATCTGTCTCTTTCATAGATGGAGAATTGCATCAGCAGTGCGATCTCTACTGGATCGATAGTATGGGTCCACTATTTTTTCAGCGACCTAGGAAATGGATTTAATGTATGTGTTCCATTTCAGATCAGGCGTAAATACCCATCCCCTAAGCCTGTCAAAACTTGAGGCCTCATCAAGACGAGAGTCATTACTTTAAATTGATTCCAGATGTGGATCACAGAGTTGATGATGTAAAGATAAAACTTGGTATTAGATGGACTAAAAGTAACCACGTGTTCAATGTCAGAGAAGAAAGAATAAAAAAGAACTTGGTTGTTTACGGTCTTAGATGTGCTATCATAGATGGAAGTGCCATGAGCATAAATGCCTACGAATGATGTAAGCATGCGATTGGGAAGATCATTAAGTTACTTTTGAGGAACAGTATTTATACTGTGAAGTTCTGATTTTTGCCTATAAACTACTACTCTTATAAACCTGTCAAAGAGAAAATTTAATAATTGAGAAAACATTTCCAGCTATACCATACTAGGAAATATTGTGAAATACACCTTTGTCATACTCTGTCAAAGGTCTGTGTCGATAGATTCTCTACCGTAGGAAATATAACTATAAGCACACTTGCTCTAGATCTAGCAGAACGGAAACCATAGTGTGCGTCACTAAGAAGGTTGTTTTTGCTTAGACGGTTGATTACTTCTCCATTTAACACATATTCCAGCAAAATATCCTTGACCCACAGGGGATTATTTGCTTGTACTGAGAGGGGAATGACCGGCCACCAGAATTCTTAAATGCAGGGCATACTTATGAAATTTTCCAGCAATTCTTTTTATAATAACCTGTAAACAGTTTTTTTAAGTATAGGCGCTACCTCTCGAGTGTTTTTTGAGTACTATAATTGGAATATCTCAGGGTCGTTTGCTTAACTGGAGTCAAGGTTTCTGATTAGCTTGACAACATTACATTACAGATATTTGCATATCATAGTGTGGTTTCTGATACAGGAGAAAATATTTGGGTTTGGCGGCCTTGGCCGCAAAGTGTAGAATTAGCTTGGGAAAGTATTATGCTTTGTTTGACGATGACGAGATTATCCCAGGCTCTTTGATGATATATGGGAGAGAGCACACGCATTTCTGTTCAGGATTTTCTTTGCTATTTGCCAAAAGTCGTTGGAACGAAGCTATTGTTCAGCTACTTTTGACTTGACGGACTGATAATAATACACGCTCGCGTTTTTTATCACTTTTTATAGTGGTAGCTGGCAGGTCTTAATGCGGCTTTATTCTTAGTAAATCTATTACGTTGAAAGCAATGAAAAACGTGATTTCTGTGCGCAATGGGAGACGCATATTCTGGAGAGAACTACGGCTGGCTACTAGGTTTCTGCTCAAACTTTTTGAGGGTAGGAAACGGTCTATACCTAAAATTATCTATTACGCCAGGTCTAATATTATAGACAACACATCCTTTTTAAATATGTAACACAGATGTAGATCTGATATAAATGTACGGAAGCTACCACAATAAGCCATAGATTATCGATATACTGTTAAATGCAGACGTACGCGTGAGACCTTAATGCATTTAATTTTTTGATTTTGAAAAAAAATTAAAGAAAATAGAATGCTCGTTCCTCAGAGTATTCATACTACCTCTTTAATTTACTTTAATGTCTTTTCTATCCATTATTTCAATATTACCTTTTACGTTATTTAAAAAAAAGTTTACATGCTTGAATTTTACTTCTCCATTATCTGATAGATTTAGTTGAAGCATCGGTCTACCCTGTACATCTGTGCTTTAAAGTTCCCGTTCAATATTTTTATGATGTTTTATTTCCCCTGTTTTTCTAGGATTTTATATTCTTATTCAATAGAGTTTCCATATATTTGCCTTGATTCTGCTTTCATAATCATTATGAATCTTTATAAATCTTTAGTGACACTTTTATGATCTCTTTTAAATTCTAATCCGATACATTTCAGAGTAGTCGTTTATGTTAATGGATTATCTTTCAATTATTATTATTATTATTATTATTATTATTATTATTATTTGTAGTAGTAGTAGTAGTAATATTATTATTGTTATTATTATTATTATTATCATTATTATTACAAAAATAATAATGATATACACTGCGGGAATTTTAGAATGGTCTAACAAGGAGTTGAACGCCATGCACATCAAAACAAAAACAATTTTAACAATGTTTGGTATATTTAACATTCGAAGTAGCGCAGTAAGGCTGTATCAAAAGAGGAAAAACGGTGGAATAGGATTGAAAAGTCTAAAACATTGGTGAAGACCGAGGAGATGTCGTTGAAGGAGCATGCCGATAGAAGTGAGGACTGGATGCATAAGGGTGTGACCAATTAAATGAAGGTATGTGATACCAAGGCTGATTATGCGAAACGTATGAATAGAGAAAAGGGCAGAGGAACTAGCTAGGCAGAAAATTCATGGAACGTTCTTCCAGAATATATCAGAAGTGGTTGATGAAAGATCATGGCCATACCTTAGAGCTGGGTATCTGGCAAAGAATACTAATGCTTTGTGTGTGCAGCACAAGAGCAGGCATTAGGAGCAAGATTGTTCAAAGAAGTGGTTCTAGGAGAGGAATTAGCTGCAGAATACTGAATTTTGGTAAGACCTCAGACTCAATTGCGTACCTTGCAGCAGAATGTAGTGGACTGGCCCAGATCGAGTACCGCTAAAGACACGATGGCATGGGATATATTGGGAGTTGTGTAAGAAGGTTGTGGTTACGTGTGCTTGAAAATGTTTTGAGGAGGTGGCTGATGAAGTGTAAACAAGTGAGGATAGCAAGGTAGATGTATGATGGGGCAAAGTCTCGTAACGACTAAGTAATTGGAACATTGTCGTCCGAATTTGGTTGTAATTGACAAGGTCTCAAAAAACTGGTAGATTTTAAACTTTTCAATATCCTTGGACAGGAATGTAAGAGAGAAGGAGAAGGAGAATTTGAGCAGTTATGCTCCATTGGCCTTGGAGATAAGGCGTATACGCGAGGTTTAAACACAAATAACCCCGGTTGTAGTTGGTACAGTAGGAGTAATATCAAGTTGACTGGAAGGGGCATTGAAAAAACTAAAATCGCCGATGTTTTGGGTGGACTTCAAACCTCTGCAATTGTAGGTACAACCAACCTCCTAAGAAAACCCCTTAATCTTTGAAGCTCCTGATTTGGAGCCGGAATTTAGCGAAACCCTCTGGAAATGAATATCATCCCTTTCCAGAGAGATGTTGATAAACGAATCAGAATTATTATTATTATTATTATTATTATTATTATTATTATTATTATTATTATTATTATTATTATTATTATTATTACAATAAAGTTATTTTAATCAGGTTTCATGCGTTATTATCAGTACTTATTTCGCTGAAGACTGCTAATTTAACGTCTTGTATGACATTTTGTTTTTGAAATCACCATATGATATGACTCAATAAAAAATAATTGCATTTTTTATTACTCGTTATTTTTATTCAAATTATATTTTATCTCTTCTCAAACCCAAACACCTTATGCAGTCGTGTTTCCATTTTTATTTTGAACAATTATATTTGTTCTATCCTTGATTCTATCTTTATTCTTTACCCGATTGTATTCCTTCTCTGGTGCAATGTTAAATAATGGCACATGTATTAAGAATTGCATATTTAGAAACTTCATGGAATGAGGTCTTTAAAGTTTATTCGTACTACTTGTGGAGAAATTAGAAATTTTGTATACACTCGTTACATATTTATTGTTACTTTTTGAAAACTTGCCTTTATTCTCAATAATAGAATTTTCTATCATATATATTAGAGCTATATAAGGATTGTTTTTTATTAATTGAAGCGCTCAAATATTAGAAAAAAACTTATAGAGAAAATTGAACAATTCTTTAATTAATATTAGCTGGAAAAAAACTATTTCACTGCAATTTTAACGTACTAAATTTTAGAAAAAAACTCTAAATTTAAACAACTATGTTTTTGACAAACAGAACAACGCACAATTCTATATAAACTATCACCCTATTCTATGGGCGTGAAAAAGCATTCATTCACAGTATGTAAGAAAGAATCTCTAGCATGAGTATATTTTCAACAATGAGTATGTATTCAACAAGAATACCAATTGCTATAATAAAGTTTTAACTATGTCAGAATATCAACGGAATTCTAAAATACATACAGGGTAATAAACATAGCAGGACAAATTACACAATATAATATAAAATTATCATGATAGGAAATAGAAATATAAATAATAAAAACGGGTATAAAAGTAGAAAAACTAAGAATAAAATAAAGTTAAGAAGAATGTAATCATTACATTACAATTAAGAATAAAAGAAATATACTAAAAAAAACAAGTCTTGTTTAATGAATGTTTTGATGAACATATACAAAGGCATATTCTTAAAGAATTATAAATAATAATTACTAAGAACTACCCGTGAAAATAGATTAAGTAAAACATTAAATAAGACCCAATTTTAAAAAAATGCTAATCTAACAAAATGTATATGGTCTAATTATCGTAAAATAAATGAACAGGAAAAATAATGATACTTGATTATACCAAACTTGTATTTAAGTATATTTCATTTATTCTGAATTGCATTACAACGAATATATGCTCTCTAACTTTATTAATATAAAACTCTATTATTGAAAATATGTAAAGAGATCTACAATGTGTACTTATCCCACACGTATTACAAATAAACTTGAGATACCGTACTCCACGAAGTTTCTAAAAGATGCAATTCTTAATGCATGTGTCATCATTATAAATTCGACGAGAGAAAAGGCCAACTTGAGTAAAGAATAATAAAAAAAATTGAACAAATATAATTATAACAGCACATAGTAGAACGACTGCACTACTTGTTTGGGTTTGAAAACTACGTAGAGATAACATATATTTTGAATTAAGAGCCCTTATTGTTGATAAAGCTAGAAAATATAAACTGCGTAATCAAACATACGTAATCACTGTTTTTATTGATTCATACAATATAGTGAATTCGAAAGGGGAAATGTCATACAAGAGGTTAAATATAATACAACCCAATCTTCAGTGAAATAAATTCTTATAAACAGGCGTGAAACCTGATCAAAATAACTTTGTATGATGATGATGATGATAATAATAATAATAATAATAATAATTTTAATAATTTTAACAATGATAATACCATTGTATAATAATAAATTGAATCATATGAATTGATATTGAGAGCATCAAACTGTAAAATTCCTTAGGAATGCCCGTTGCAAGGAAAATGCTTAATATCTACAATTGTATACAAATGTAAGGTTAAAGTGGATAATAGTACAAATTATGTCTTGGGGTGTGTAAGTGTTTTTGAAGACATAAACTGAAACCATGTGACATCATTTTATATTGGTCTAGATAATGAAACCAAATCGAGTTAAGGGTAATGATAGAATCAAGGATACAACACTTTATATTACTAAAAATAAGAAGAGGAACACGACTTCATTAGAAGTTTGAGTTTGAGTACTACGTAGGAATACAATATATTTAATAATAAGTTTATTAAAATGTCTTTATTATTATTATTATTATTATTATTATTATTATTATTATTATTATTATAGTAATAATAATAATAATAATAATAATAATAATAATAGCAGCAGCAGCAATGATAATAATAAGTTGACAGTTAAATTTTAGTATGGTAAGAGCATGCCAAATCTAATGGGAAAGTTTTGGAATGTTACAATGAAAAAATAAATACATCATCAAATTAACAAATGTAAACTATACTTATCATGACTTAAAGAAAGGAAAATATATATTTAAATTTAACATCAGTATTTTCAATAAGACAAGAGATAATAAAAAAAAAGTTGAATAATAAATAAGAGTGAGATATTACAATGAACATATTTTGATGGATTATAATTGACTAGTGGGGTACCTGACGTTGCTCGGCACCATATAAACAATGAGAAAATTGAAGTTGATTTTGAATATAATTTTTATTCTTTGGAGAGAGGAATGTTTAATTTGCTATTTCGAGCAACAGAATATTTTACCTACCCTAGGACTGCTATTACATGTATGAAGTAAGTGTGTCTTCCCTAAGACAGGTAAGTTATAGAATGTATATTAAATAATTTTACCTTTTTGGGACGGGTAATTTACAACACATATTAAAAATATGTTTACCTACATTCGGACGGGTAATTTGTATACACATATGAAACATTTTTAAATACACTCAACCGGTATTGTACAACATATATGAAATAATTTCTCTTTCAACCTAGGCTACCATGAGTTTAAGAAAATGTAACTCATTTATTGAAGATGGATCATCAGGATTTCAAAATTAATACATAATACATTGTGATGGTTAATGAGTTCGCAACCCTTGATTCATCATGAATTTAACAATCACTGCGTTTCTTTTCTCCTTCACTATCAGCCCTATTATTGTAAGAAAAATCACCATTTTTGGAATATGTCTTATCAGGATTTTTAAATTAATGCACAAATACATTAACAAAATTTAGTGATTAGACAACGCTTGCTTCGTTATCAAATTCTACATTACTCTGATTCATTTTTCCCACGACCGAAAATCAATTTTTTTTAAAAAAAAGATCATTTTCAGTAGATTACTCAGTTGGCTTTACAAACAAATAGACAAATATGTTGAGAAACATTATGATTAGGCAACTCGTGCTTCACAATAAAATTCCACATTACTCTGTTCTTCCCCCTTACTTCTGGCAGCATGATTTTAAGTGAACTTTTATCTTTTCTTGGCCATAAGATAGCAGA
This sequence comes from Euprymna scolopes, assembly GCF_053919585.1. Taxonomy (NCBI): domain Eukaryota; kingdom Metazoa; phylum Mollusca; class Cephalopoda; order Sepiida; family Sepiolidae; genus Euprymna; species Euprymna scolopes. Next base: position 53,028,408 of record NC_136485.1, on the reverse strand, counting down.
TTGTCCAAATAATTACATAAATACATTGATGCGAATGACCATTAGAGACATTTTACTTTACCACACTTTTTAATATAAAGATAGTTCTCCCCCCCTTTACTACCACACCCGCCAACAACACATTAGTAAGAGAAACGATGTCATTTCCGGAATATGCTTCAATAGTTATTCCATATTTTGGAAATATGACATTGTGAGTGATTGCGCTATCCCAAAATCGACACTACTCACTCTAGTCCCACCCTAAAGTGAAGTTTTGTTAATTCATAGAGAACTAAGCTGTTATCAAAATTCATACTGAAGCAGTTGTATTTTAAGGAAATTTAGTATCTTAGATGTGTTTCATTTGTGCGATCCATATTATTAAAATCAACATTTGTTATGATAAATTAATTGCGATTGTGCTTTCGAACGATATGCTACTTATTTACTAACCATACTGTATTTTGATTTACACTGACCGCCTTTATAGAATAATCTGCATAATGTTTACTTCTATATTTACAACGATCTGTCAAGTCACATCTTGATACATATGTTATGAAGTAGATATCAGGATACGCTGTTGTAGCAGGCAATCGTATGGCCACATTCCAAGAAGATATTACACGCAGAGATTAGATGGCATGGTTCCGAAACCTTTTTTGGTTGACTACAAATAATTATTTGTTTGCATAAAGTGGATGCTTGTAAGCTGTTTGCTTGTAGAATATGGTCCTCCCTTCCTAAACATAGTCTACTGAAAACATATAGAAATTCGGCTGCTTTCAATATGTAACACAAATTTTCTATGCTTATATATTGTTGCTATTATCCTATTACTTGATTTATTTTTTTTATTCATTTCGTATGTGCTTCATAAGGATTTTTAGTAACCATGGTCATTTGCAATGGCATAAATTGTACTTTCGGCGTTGATGATGTAACTTCTTACAATTCCTGAGTCATTTCTTATATGATTATTATGTAATTATTTTGAAAGATTCTGACACTGTACGATATAACATTTTATTAGATAGAGTTGATTAATCATACTGATTACACGGCCCAGATAACGTGATGGTATTTATTTCTTGTTGATGCATTAATGTACGCAAATCAGTACGTCAAAAGTATAGTTTTAAATTGTCTACTTGTTGCATGTGTATGTACAATTGTTATGAAGCCTATATACTTTTAAAACATTTTGAATTGCAACAAGTGTAAATATTTACCTATGTCTTTTTATGCAATGGTAGTATTTGAGGTAAAATTCTTTGTTCCAATATCAGTTGTTTAATATTATTGAATGATTGAGGAAACATTCAAACTAAATAAGTAGGTTATATCCTATATTTAGGTTTCTATATCAGTTTTTACATGGCAGCTGGAAGCCATTTTTAATTTTTACAAAACTAAATGAATTGAGTTGAATTGAACCTCAGTATTATGTACTAGATACTAAATGTAACAAAGGTATATCTTAATCTCACATATGTTTCTATTTACAGCTCCAGATCTCTGAGCTCGGATTCGGTTCTTTTTTGTTCGCGTTCAAAAACAGCTGTGAAATATATTTTAGAGTCTGTGCAGGGAGACTTTTTATTGGTAGAAGAGTGAATATACGTCATACTACTTACTCAAATTTCTGCGTAACAGACCAAGCTCAGGGGAGAAATAGTTACGTATTATTAAGCATAATTTTAACTGTTGTTATACATTTCTCCCATCGCTTGATGCGGCCCGGGAGACATGTTTTGTAGAATACCCCAGGTTGGTCCTCCAACAACGACGTGACTTCAGAAATAAAGTATGCATCGTCTGGGACACACTTTCCTTTCAAAATCAGCTACATGACTGGAAGGAGATGAAAGTCAGAGGGTGCAAGGTCAGGAGAGTATGGGCATGGGGGAAGAGTTCATAACTACACGCACGTGCTTTTGATGTGGCAACATGCGAGTTGTCCTACAGGAGAAGAGTATATTTGCTACTCTTGCCCCGCCTCTTGATTTGGATAGCTTCCCTTAATTTCCTCAAATTGAAGCATAATAGGCTCCTGTAATTGTGGTCCCCTTTGCCAAGAAATCTGCCGTCATTACTCCGTCCTGGTCCCAGAAGGCTGTGAGCATGACCTTGCCAGCTGAAGGCTGCACCCTTGCCTTCTTTGCAGGTGGTGAGTTCAAGTGATTCAACAGCATTGACTGGGCTTGGGTCTCTGGATCATAGTGATGGACTTAGGTTTCATCGTGTAATCAGTCTTTTCAAAAAAATTGACTCATTTTCTTGGCGCATCTCCAAATTCATCCTCGAACACTCGACGCGTTCTCGCTTCTGGAATTGAGTGAGCAACCTGGGAATCCATTTGGTAGACACCTTATGCATATACAAATTGTCATGAATGATAGTTTCCACAGACCCTGTGCTAATCTTGACATCTTGGACTATTTGGCGAATAGTAATGCACCGATCTTCCAAAATGGCAGCGTCAACTTGACAGACAGATGCCTCATCAATAGCAGAAGGATGCGACCAGGTCTGAGAGCTGTTTCCATAGACTTCCGGCCATGTTTGAATTCACGATGCTAGCGTTTTCAAAGGTCATATGATGGAGCGTTATCACTATAAGTGGCTTTCATTTCATCAAAAGTCTCCTGTGGAGTGTGTCCTTTCAAATACAAAAAACCGGATCAATGATCGACATTCAATCACCTCCATTTAACACCTGACTCACTTAAAAAACCTGTAAAACAGAAACCACAATAAGTTAAGAACTGTACTTTGCCAGATACCCCGTAGAGATATAAATCATTGCACATGCAAAATTTCAGCTAGATCAGACAACTGAAAGTATGTTAGGGGCATTAGTTTTTGCAATCTCCTCGTACACTGTATCGACATTTAGTTCAAAAGTTCTATTCAATGGGCTTTTCTTTGTTGAGTAAGAATCCAATCTTTTCCTGGAGATATTCAGTATATTTAGATGTCTTACGTGCAAACGTTTATATTTCCGCTTATCATGGTGTGCATTTGTTGAAGTGTGCGTCTGTACGGATCATTCAACTTTAGAAAGTAAAATGTACAGTGGATGACAGGGATTCAATATATTACAATTCAACATGTCAGCTTTCCAATCTGCAAATGTCATGATGACCTAAGATGCAAGTCAATAATCTTGCCGCAATAATGAGAAGATTCAAATATCGGTTTTCTGTTTTCTTTTATTTTTTCCGGTATTTCGTTTTTGTCAATAATATTTATGAAAAAAAAATATTCTTCAATATTAATCATTCAATAACTATGAAAATATCTGAGTCATATAATATGCAATGCATTATTTTCTCAGCCGCTTTCGATGCAATGTCTAAAATTATTTATGTAAAATACAAAAGTTTATTGGCATTTTTATAGGCAAATTCAGTCTTGGTGATATTTGTAAAAAATGTAGTGAAATACCATGATAGGCAATTATGTGCATCATTACTGATTGATATACGTACTCGTTAAAATAACAACTTTATATGAACTAGATTGTTTTGTCGAACCTACTGTCTGTAATAAATGCTTAATGTATATTATTTGGCAAACCAATAAGCTACGAGCTGTGGCAAAAGGACCAAAATCGTTGTATTGCTGCATAGTTTATAGAATTAATATATTTTTATTTTGTCATTTTAAATTATATATAATTAAGCAAATTATTCGCCAATTAGTTTTCGATACTATTCACAGTGTCTGTTATACGAACTAGCTATGAAAGCCCTAAAAGCAGTTGAAAAGTTGACAAGCAGGACAGTGATCACTGGTCTGAAAACGTATGAATCATTTTTGGATTAAAAATTGTATAATTTTATTTTTTTAAGAGACAACTCAACAAGTATATTTTTATATTTGAATTAAAGACAACAATCTGTAATCAGCCGGGATCAAGTCAGCTGAACATTCCACAATCAGGCAGGTTTGGACAATACGTTTTTTTTTCATGGAACCTTTGTTCACATGCACGTAGAGTAATAGCCCGGAGGAAATTGTTGATGGTGGATATAGCTAATCGAATGTTGTTTGTGATGTTGTGGACATAAAGGCGATAGATTCGAGCCCAGCGTATCACTTGCCATCAAACTAACAATAGACAACAGAGAAGCTCAAAACATCTAATCAGTGGAAAAGAACATGGTTTGATCTACTTTATTTCGACGCAGGTTTTTAACTTCGTCAAACCCGGATAAATTGCTAAGAACAGTACCTGCCCAGAAATAGCAACAACATTACATCCTAGGTGTAATGATTCTTATACCGAGCGAAGATAGCGTAGACAGTGAGATATCTACTGGAGCAGTAGAATTTACATTCTCCAGTGATATCGGCAACGGATTTAATGCATTTGTTTCATTTCAAAATAGGTGTGAATTACAGCCATAGAATCTTGACTTAACATGATGATTAAAAAAATCCATTCATTCAAAAATAAAAGACCAGATGTGAATCTGAGCGTTGATAATTAAAAGAGAGAACATTGATTTTAGATGTATTAAACGGAACCAGACACATTTTCCCAATTGACCCACATGATCAAGATGAGAAGAAAGAAAATAAGAGATAGTTCGGTCATCGCCGGCCTTTGATGTGTTTCCATTGATTGTAGTGTTGCCTACATAAACTGCCTAATAAGTACAGTCCAACCTCGTCATACCGTGCCCCTATGTTGTCAGGTTATGATGTTGTATACGATGTTTTTACGGATTTTAGTTATGGTATTTGCCCTGCTTGTCGAATGTATTGATATTGTTGTTTGCTTATATGTATGTGCATTATTAACTTTACTGTATTTTGTTACTAATTTCAATACCGTAAAAAGGGGTATTACTGTATATACTGACCCCCATATAGCAATTTAGATTTTAGGTAATACGATGATACGCGCGACGCTCACAGTTATTCATTACCAATACTTAAGATGAATGTCATACCAGCTTTTATCTATATTTTTTAATTGGAATTCATTATTGAGATGAGTATTATTGATTATATTATTTTCTTGCAGACTATTATCCTAATCTTTTTTTTTATTTGTTGTTTCACGGCGTTTTGCCTACTATTCCTCTGACGTTCTTCAGGTGGTAACCGCGACAGGATAGGATCTTCAAATATCCTAACTGCATCCTCAGTAATTATTGCCTTCTATAGTTGTTGTCGTCCCGCCATATTTTAGCCAAGTAATCCTCTGGCAGGCTTTGGATAGAATTCGGGGCCCGTGTTATAGTGGTATGTTATGTTGAATCTCTACGATTTCAAGTGAACATTGTGTGAAGATAGCGGTTTCAATCCTGTCCAAATCCGGCCAGAGTCTTAGTTGGTCAAAACGTGGTGAGACGACAACAACTGTGGAATACATTAATTGCTGAGGATGCAGTTAAAAGATTAGGAGTTTCTATCCCGTCGCCGGTACGACCTGACGAAGGCCAGAGAGATAGTTGGCCGAAACATCGTTGAAAAACAGCTATAAAAAATGAAAATAATAGTCCGCAATAAAATAAATTGATCATTGAATTTTCGTTCAAATCAGCTGTATCTCTCGTCAGCAGAGAATAAACATGAACATTGTTAACGATATACACATATAATATCATTGAATCTGTAACAGTGATTCTAAAGATGTTTTTACAGTCATTGTTAGAGAAACGATACAAATTAAGGATTTCAAACATTGAACACAGTAGACAACTTCGTAAACATCGATATATCATTATCAAATTAAGCACTCATATATGTTTATATATTTTTTGCACTTAAAAATGTATAAATATTCTTATTCATCATTAGTAATATAAAATAGATCTTATGTTTAGAATGACTTATTATTGGCTTATGTGATGTAAATTATTATTAAATTGATGTGGTAGAGATTAGTATGAATCATACGTTTAATTTAGATAGCTTCGATGTTTTTTTAAATCATAACGCAATATATTAGGCATCAATAAATAAATACTCCATTTTTTACCAATAATGTGAGAAGAATCTTTACGTACTGAAATTTCTAATGCGTTGTATAATTTTCAATATATAATCAACAAGCAGGTATGTCCGACGTTGCCCGGTATTTAATGATGATCAAGGAATATTTCACACTTCTATATTTTTATTGTCAGAGAAGTTCGTGAAATCGCCCGGGGGAAAAGTTTCTTACGCTCTCATAGTGTTACTTCGTCTAAAATACATTCTATAAAACACTCTAGAGAACCTACTATCTATTTTATAAAAGCGTTTTCTAAAAAATTCTTTCCCGTTAATGAAATAAAACATAAATAAATTTTTGTGCGGAGGTCGAACATACCGATTGCCTAATGCAAAATAAAATAAATAAATAAAAATTAAAAAAAATAAAATGTACGGTTTCAAATCGTATAAAAGTATTTGCGGTTAATGAAAATAAAATAAAAGCTTTACGTGCGGAGTTTGAACCTGAAGACCACGTCATGCAAAAAAAATGTATATATACATATATATATATATATATATATATATATATATATATATATATATATATATATATATATATACGCAATAAACGTACACCGAGTAGATTTTCAGCACGCATAGTTCTATCCTCGTGGCTAACCGACTTTTAAATAATGGCTTTACCATTTGTAGATAAATTTAATAACGGTTATCCGTAATCATCTAGAGTATTCTGACAGAAAACTTATCTAAGATCTCTCTCAGATTTATACACTAAAGAGTTGTAAATTTTACAGAAAATCTGTTCATCCGTTGCGGAGTCTTTAAAGAACAAACTCACACACGCAGACAATATTGATTTTATATAATTGTAGAGATTAGTTATACAAACAAAATTTATTGTTATTTCGTTAAAAAACACTTTTGATTAAGTATTAATATTTAGATATATTGTTAAATTAGATTCAAATAAATTAGCATATTCTGTTTGTCATACTATTATTAGTAATACCCATATACACGTCTAAGTAAAAAAAATGTATAACCTCTATCAAGTTCATTCTATTACAATTGGAATATTCGACAAAGTTGAAAATATTCGGTTTCTTTTATTTCTTTCGAATGTTCTTATTAACCTGCATCCAACGCTTGTAATTAATAAAATGTTACCCTCCTCCGATTGATGAATCAAATTCTATATGGAAACGGTGAGCAAAAGACAATTTTTATTACCTTTAAAGTTTACCCTATCATAGAGAACGGAACGATAGACGGTTACATCCGTCGGTTCCTAGGTTTTACAATATACACATAACGAAACCTGCGTTATAAGAATGATCTTTCAAATGAGAATTGTACTCTCAATCATCACAATAATTCGAATAATAATCATCTAAATATAAACAAAAAAATGACCAATTTCAAGATATATTTTCGTAAAAAATACCTCAATATATAGTATCTTTTTATGTCTCGTTTTTATTATTTCTGCTCAGTGATTTGATCTTGGAATACTTTCGATAAATCTCTTGAGAGCCAGCCTGAATTGGGATTGTTACGCTAATTTGTACGGCCCTTTCTTCTGGCAAGTCCGATTTCTAATTAACACTTGCAGGCTTTCAGTTGTCATCGCTTGGCGTTAAAACCCGCAAATGTGCTGTAAAATTTTGCTCATGTACTCGCACGTGTGATACATTTGTCCTTGTGCGTTATTAAACACATATTAATCTTATGTACCATGGGATGTTTGTTCGAGTAGTGTTAGTTTAAACAAGATATTAATCTATTTCATTTAAAAATGTTCTGCTTCAACAAAGTCACTCTGGCATAATACCTGAATAGCACGCATGATAACGGCAAAAAATAAAAAAGTCATATCAGAGATCTCAATGTCTATATTTAATACTTTCTCTCATCATTCACTAACCATAATAGACACGTTTGCAAATAGTATGCATAACAGGGAATTAATTAATTGAAAAGTTGAAAACAACATTGTGAAACAACAAAGAAAATATGATGAGGTTAATAGTCCGCAATAAATAAATGGATATTATAAATAAATTCTAAATAAAATTAAGTGAGGAATAATGAAATATGTATAAAACGTAGACTATTTATACAACTTGGCGGAAAAAGAATCCAGTGGATTCCAATCATGCAGAATTTAGCAAACTTTAAACGTGTGCGTAAGTTGCGTACCTTTTTTTCAGCATCTAGCATTTGTGGTTTCAATAAATGAGAATAAAGGTTATCATAAACCGACGACACCATTGTAAATTCTCTCTGTTTACGTCGGAAATACTGTCTTTAAACCGAGAAAATGGAGGCAATATTCATGAATATTGATTACTAATACGCTTATTGATGTTAAAACCAGTGAGTATTATTGATAATAAACTTTATTAAAGTGATAGAAATCATATAAGATTAGAAAAAGAAGTATTTCCAGATTTAAATTATTTCATCACGAGTAGTTCAGATTTCTTAAACCTATAAAAATTATAAACATGGTGTTTTTTCAGCCAGATAAAATCTTGTTTTCTGTGCTGATGCCGTGAATGTCTACATTGACCTTAAGAGGATGTGCCGGAGCAATATGTTTCTCGCTCCCAACTTTCAAACTGATTATATCAATATAACTGAGTTTTAATATACCATATTATGCGAGTAATAATTAACCAATGTTATGTACGTACTCTTCATCGAACGCAGATATCATATTTCAAAAATTGCATACATTTATCAACATCAAATATTAGTTGATATCGACTTTTTTCCAAAGAAACACATTATGTGGGCATGCTCGCAATATTTACTTGGTACCCCTTAACATAAAAAATGATGTCTTTTCCAGGTCAAAATGGGTATAGTCCAGTTAAAAATAAGACATTTAAAACAAAAATAAATAAATTTATGAATATATTTGGTGCTACAACAAGGTATTGATTTGTTAAATTTTTAAGCCTAATATTTAAGTAAACTGAGAACTCCGATAACAGTAGAAGTGCGACAGCACGTATGTCGAAGATATATGAGAAAGATGGAAATTGGAAAACCCTAGCGAAAAATGTTTCAATTCCGAAAAAAGAAAACACCCTCTACCGTTAGATTAGTGAGAGAAAACAACATGATATAAGAGGGGGGCTAGAAATTGATAGGTCAAACAAGTTCATTTTGATTTTAGTCAAGCCCTAGTGGATGAACATCCGAGGTCCATATTAATTGTGATCTGTGAAAAGATTTGAAGTCAAGTTTGCGTTTAAGTTGTTCAAATCGACAGTAGCAAAGCATCTAGATATGATGACTTATAAGCTTAAAGCTGTATGAGTTGTGCCCGGGAGCGCAATTTCAATTGAGAATAAAATAAGCGTAGATTATTTTGTTCAAAATTATTGAATTACCAATAATCTTGAAAACCCATTTAATTTATGGATTAAACGAACTTTAATGTTAATATTTCCAGGAGAGATGGGCATTTTCTAAAGTGTAGGCAGAGTAACGTAGTTTCAGCCGGAACTCAAGGTGCCATTATTCACGTTATTGGATGTATGACCTCGTGCACCATAAAATTCAAAGAGGATCTTTTCGAAACGAAAGCGCAATATTGGATGCAGGAATATTTGAGAGCAGCAAACAGACAATATTTAGGTCCAATTGTGATTGTTGTTGACAATGACCCATGTCACTCAAATATTGAAGGAGTTTTTAGTTAAGACGAATTTTTAGGACGTGAAGTGCTAAGGCTGGAAGAATAAAGTCCAATGTTTACTCCAATTGAACAAGTATGGTCTGTAATATAGCTCACCTCAAGTAGAAATTGGCTGCTAACATTGTGAGTATTCTTGTCAGTGAGAGAAGAGATGGCTTGACAATTATGGAAGAAACGGCAAAAACTTTGACTTCATTAACTGAGGAAGAATGAGGAATTATTGCACCCGAAGTATGCAATCTGTCTAGAGGTGGAACTTAATCCAAAATTCATGCAGCTGTAGCATTAGAAGATGGTGTGTTCTTATGAATGACCTGGAGATTTTTTTATATTATAACATGTTAACAATTTTATTGCTAAAATAATTTATAAAATAGTTTTCATATTTATGCTTATAATATTTTTTCCCTTTTGTAACTGCACCATTCCCATTTTGAAATGAGATATATCCATTTTGAAATGGACTATTCCCATTTTGAACTTGAAAAGCTATAGATTACATGACAAAGATCTACTAATAAGATAAAGCGAAATGCAATGTGAAAGAATTATTTATAGTCAATTAATAGATTAATATATACGCTCAATAAACTCGTGTATATAGATATATTTATGAAAAGAAAAAATAGAAAGTATGTATTTTTAGGTGAAAATCAGAATGGATCCGCACAAAACATAGTGGTTTGGTATATCATATCTTTATTATTTTATTTATTTTATAGTCAAATCCAATTAGAAGACTTACTTAAGTTTTTATATCAGGCGTATATTTATTTACCCGGAATGGATGAATATTCTAAAATAAAGTATAAATGCATCTGGCACGAGCGATGCCAGATGGACAGTTGACCATGAGCGATCGTTGCCATTTAATAATTGTTTGCGTGATCATAATCACACACGTCACAAGCGACTGAGAATCGAATTTCTGGTATTAAATATTTAATTAAAAATATAAATCAAAAAGGCAATTTTGTAATTACGAAACATTTGTTTATGGGTAGCTATCTGGTTTGGAATGCAAAACGAGAAATATGGCAGTTACGACGCGCTCAAGTATTGGATTTTGGCATTAGCTGATAATGGGACGTAATTAGACGAGATATATTGGACAGATTTGCGCAGTTAACGCTATTCGCCCATTTTAAGACTGAAATGAACATCGCCTAGCAGCTTATAATAACGCTGCCACGGCAAATTAGAAAATAAATCATGTCCCGCTGAACAACTAACACTTGTCTTTACAATTCTCCACTTCATTCTGATGACATAGGCATTTTCATGCATGCGTAGGTCTTCGGCTTGCTGTGTACTTAAACTTCCACTCGACTTACGCCTTCTCGTAAAATCATGCGTCAAAATATCAAGTACAAATCGACGGAAGTGTGGCATGGTATTCGACGCTGATTATAAGAATGGCATAGTGTTTAGAAACATTTCCTCGTATTTCTTTAAATGTATTATCGATGATATGTTTGAATACCAACCATCTATTTCCCAGACATCTTTAGGATTACCAACATTTGGGAATTTTAGGAAGTGTGGAGTTATCTTTAGTAATTTATACTAGTAAGTGTACGTAGCAGTAACTCTGTAAGCAGATGCGTTGTGATAAAATAAATTGTGTTTTACGAAAGACAATAGGGAGTGTTATGGATAAGATAAACGTTTTATAGTTGTTGGAATACATTCTATGCTGGCTAGTGAAAGGGAAATCCGTGTAGGTTATGTTTGTCTGCATTAAGAATTCACCTTTAGAGTAGGAATTCATCAAAATCCGACATTGTTTGTATATTTTTGTTCGTCTAATGCTACGTTATGTTATATAGGGCGTCTAATTGAGAGAGTTTTATTAAGAGGGATGTTGAATCTTTAAGAGAAAAATAGATGGTTTACGATAGAGAGGGATGTTGTTGTAAGAGACTTAGAGAGATTACTCATATTAAGGAGAGATTCTTATATATGAAAATGTTCATTCCTAGTTGTGTAGAATGGAAGAAGGAGAAAGCTCTTTGAGTGAGGACATAGTGTTCAGACAGGTCGGACATGATGATGTTGAGACGTGTATGTAAAGACATATAACACAAATAAATGATACAATTCCACTTTACCTTTCTGTAGGAATCATAAGACACAAGACGAGCTTTACAAAAAACATTTGATGGTTTATTTTTCACACGGCCGTGTTCCATCACCAAGAGTTCAAAGTCTCACATTTTTTTCTTGAAGTGACGTCTCGCTCCTAGACGTCTGACTCCCTCCGGGTTTTTTCACTGACTGTCTAACTCTAACGTTTTTTCTCTATTTCTAGAACTTTCTATTTTCCGTGACGTCATGACGTTTTCTGGACATGCGTGTCCAAAACTTTTCCTATTTCTACAAAAGGAATTTTAACCTATATTCAATATGTTAAAAACATTATCTTATAAGCTGCATTCTTTCAATTTAAAATTTCATAACAAACTTGAGAGTTCACATTCTTCCCTTGAAATATTTATCTATATTCTATACAAATGTTTGTTTTACATTTTTAAATTCTCACACGTAATCTATTTCTAAACTAGATTACGAGGTTCGAATTTCCCTATGCTATTTCATTTTCATTTTAAACTAAATTCTCCATTTTTATACTTACATGAAAAGGGGGCAGCCCTTATAATGTAACATCCCTCCCTTCCATCTTTCACAAAAAAATGTATGCATTTTTAAATTTAGTACATTTTTTTTTTATTTTTACATCTACATAACCACACGGCTAGAAATATAAGCTAAAAAGCAAACGAAAAATATCTTTCAGTCAGCCCTTCATTGCCGACTTCACAATTATTTATTTATAAGATCAGAACCTTTCTGATCTTCGTGGCATTTACTTTTTTTGGGTGTAGGGTCTTTACCTATGATTCACATCAGCTATTTTCCAGCCACCCATATGCCGCAGACAAGAGGGTGTCACCTTTCTCGAAATGGACGACTTCCTCCGTCTCCAAAGTGTTCTGATCTCTCTTTCCGCATGGTTAGTCTTTTCAATTATGGCTTTGTTTTTTATTCTATAACTATCTTACACGGGACATACCAAAGCTAATATACTTAAATCTTTGTGATTGGTTTCAGAAGTTTAAGATATACCTTTTTTTCTCTCATACGGATTCAACCGGATTTCCTTGCTTGGATTCTTGAAACTTCGACGAGGATTTAGAAATATAACCACTTACTAACTAACACTTTTCGCGCCCAACACCTTAATAGCGCTCTAAATACTATCTAATAGCCAGATTTTTTTGTGATTTTTCTTTTCTCTCACCAGCTTCTAAGATCCAGCAGATATATCCCACATTCATGCTTCTCTAAAAAAAATACAAGGTTATATCTTTCTTACGTAATCTACGGCATATTTTTGCCTGTCTCTTACTTCATTAAGGTATATGTGATTGCCTCGGGACTACCTCTCATCGGTTTACTGGTCCCCTTAAGAATTTTCGTATTCTTTCCAACGCCTGTTTATTAATTAAGCCAATACTTACAACTTGCTTGGAGTCGGTACGTGCAACCAGCTTATTTTAAGCTCTTAATTAACCAGGTTCCCAAATTTTTCTGATAGGGACACTTCTTGTGCTTATCAATCCCTACCAATTCACTTTTCTTGGAGAAAAATTATTAGGATCTCTAAAAAAAGCAACAAAACCAAATGCTAAAACAAAACATCTTTCTTACGGCTTATCACATGTAAAAACTCTCCAAATACCCGGTTACGTAATTTTAATTCTTGTCCCCCTTCCAAATTCTAACTGAATCTGTAAGCCAAACATACGTCTTAACTTGTTTTATTTTCTACAAAAGGAATTTTAACCTATATTCAATATGTTAAAAACATTATCTTATAAGCTGCATTCTTTCAATTTAAAATTTCATAACAAACTTGAGAGTTCACATTCTTCCCTTGAAATATTTATCTATATTCTAAACAAATGTTTGTTTTACATTTTTAAATTCTCACACGTAATCTATTTCTAAACTAGATTACGAGGTTCGAATTTCCCTATGCTATTTCATTTTCAATTTAAACTAAATTCTCCATTTTTATACTTACATGAAAAGGGGACAGCCCTTATCATGTAACTATTAGAATGTAAAACTGTCTTGCACTTTGCTTTATAAGGTCTTCCATCCTGTGAGATTCTGAGATTTAAATTATCCTTTTCCTAAATCGACTTTTGTATTAATAATTTAAAACTATTTCTCAAACTGTGGCGTATTTAAGCAATGCTGCACCAGTTAATATGTTTATGGGAGAAAATACAATCAATAATGCTACGGTATCTTTAACCCCACAGTAATTGATTATCAGTAGTAAGTAATCTCACCTGATGAGATATTAACTGTCATTGTCGTATTTACTTTAAAAATAGTCTTGTTTGGATAATAACTGGATTCGAAACAATTACATTTTCAAAGAAATAATATTCATTAAATAAGTAGAAACATTATATTTTTGACACACCGCCAGGCTGGGAGAGAAATAAAAGGCCTTTTAAGTGTCGAGAAAGAAAAAAGTTACAATGTTAAAAAAACAAAAGCATAAACTATTGATTTTGAAAAGCTAACACATGTAAAACGTGTGGAGTTCAATTAAACTAAGCATAAACTGATAGGAATCTTTTTTTTTTAAATATTTCATATTTTTCCGGTGCATTCAAATAAAATAATCAAATACAGAGACATGTATTTCAAACATAGTCTATGATACTGTTGGTCTATGAATAAACATTATATTATTTTCAGAGTTACATATAAAATTGTAAAAAAAGTAGTGTGTAGATATTGAAACATTTCAATTGATTTAGAGAATGTTCCATCTTATAAAAATATATGTAATATAACATTGGCCATTTTTATGTATACGAATAAAAATATTTCCTTAAATATTATAGATTTATTATGAAGAAACTATAGAATAAAATATTAATTGTAATTATATAACCTGTAAATATATTTATCATTGACTAGTCTGAAATCAATCCTTATTCTTCAGCAGAATGTAGCAGAATTCAATGTAGTTTATGCCGTTTATAATGTTAAATATCATTATATTAGTTATGATTGTAAATGTTGTGCCTAATATAAGTAACGTAAATATGTTCCTTGCAAAGGTCAGGACAATTGCTAATGATACGGAACAAAAATTACGCGAAGACATGAATTGTATCGATATGCGAACTGAAATCTTCCAAAACCTCTAAAAGTGACAAATACCTTTTCCCTAAAACACTGATTTTCTATAGACAACTTGTAATTTCCTATGAGAATTACAACAAATTAGATGGTATTTAAAAATATTTAAATATATTTTTTTATTCTTTAGAAAATACATTTTATGTAGGTTAAAAGATATGTGATTTTCTTAGACAAAAATTATTTACTGCTACAGATAATTAGATATTATTTTGAAAGACATATTTTTATCTCTTAAAGATTTATTCATTGGAGTGGATTATCTTTTTGTCTAAAGTTCTATATGTTTAAATTCTTAAAAACAATACATTTTCAACTGGAATTTTGTTAAAAAAATGTATCTCGATAATGTAAACGTGGATTAAAGTGTTTGTATTTCATTTTATATTGACAGAAAGTGAAGATATCCATAGAGGGAATATTGTGTCGTGTATGAATCATATACTCATGCGTAATGTACTTTAATGAGGTAATAAAAGATAATTAACGAATTGACACCCTAAATAATGTAATTCAATTATTATACCTGTTTTAATGAATCAAATATTTCAGCTGAGTGTCAGTGTATTTGCTTTTTAATATTTTAATATCAAATTGGTTATTATATATGCAATCTTCGACGTTTGCTATAACATTTACTTAAGCTTTATTATGAATACATTATAACGTTATTCTTCAATGCCCATTCTATATCAAGAATCTGAATGCAGAAGATAGTCTACGTCCAATATACTCAAATATTTTCTTATAGCTTTGCATGATGTATCAATATTGCTCATGCTGTCAGCACTCATATAATTAACGTTAGTGTTTTTTGTTCTTGTGATTAATCGACCCACTTAAAAGTAGCCCGACGTCTGTAATCTTGCTCTTATCGGCCAACAAAGGTGGATTTTTTTCCAACAAGCTTGTATAATATGCTACACGTCTGAAAGATCACTGACACGAGTTCATGGTATGCTTACGAAAGATAGAACAATAAACAAATAGTTACGGCCACCACGTTAGCAGAACTTGCCATTGTGTGATTTCTATCTTTAGGGAAATTAAAAGAAAAAAAAAATGCAAATAACCCTCAGAGACTAGGCCTACGAAATGACAACATTACCAACGCTATCGGGAGATTATCAAGACAAGGTTTGCAGGCAATATCTGTAAACGTAATTAAACGTGCCCAGAAAGGCCTAGATAGTAACGGCGAGGATTTCCAGCATATTCTATAAGACTTAAGTAATTAAAGCAATACTACAGGTAATTTAATCTATGTAAGAATGGCTCTTCTCTCTACTACATATTGTAGGCTCTTTTTAAATAGCCCATATATATATATATATATATATATATATATATATCCCCACATATATAAATATATATATATATCACCCACACACACACACACACACACACACACACACACACACACACACATATATATATATATATATATATATATATATATATATATATATATATATATATATATATATATGATTGTTGAGCTGGGTTAAATCCGACAGTATGAAATAAAATGGAGGTGGAAGGACCTGGATACTCAACGTTTCGCCCGATTTATGCGGGCTTCTTCAAGAGGGATGGTCATTGACATATATATGTATATATATATATATATATATATATATATATATATATATATATATATACAGTGATGATCATATTTATTGGCACAGTAAAATAAAAGTTACATTTTGTCTAATAAATTCTAAAAAAGGGATTAAATTAAAGAAAATAACAAAGTATATTATGTATTTTTAACTGGCCTTTCCGATGCAGCAATCGGATTTTAGAAAAAATAAATAACAAAGGAACAACAAACATAATTGCAAAAAACCCTTGTTCAAAATTATTGGCACGGCTTTGTTTTTTCTTTTAGTATCAGTATAATATCAATCAATTTCCGGTTTACGTGCTTTCTGAACTATTTTATAGCCATATTATGCTTGTTTAACGCTAATTAAGTGAATAATTTTTTCATATAATTTTTAGATAGCGATTTATTTAAGCTATTATAAGTGACTAAATTATAATTTTCAATCGCCATGGTTAAAACTAAGGAACACAGCGAAGACGTCAGGAAGCTTGTTGTAGCATGCCATACCAATGGGGAGGGCTATGATAAGATTTCAAAGAAGCTAAACCTTCCCAAATCCACTGTTAGAGCCATAAATAAACAAGTTCAAATCGCAAGGCCACGTTATGAGTTTAGAGGGTAGAGGGAGAAAAAGGATTCTTTCCCCAAGAGATGAACGGAAAATTGTTCGACAAGTAAAACAAAACCCAAGGATCTCTGTTGGGGAGATTGTTGATGAACAGAGCACCTCTGGAGTGAATGTATCTCGACATACAGTTGGTAGAGTTTTGAAGAGAGCTGGTTTAAAAGCATGTCGTCCGAGAAAGACTCTCTTATTGAAGCCTATGCACCTGAAAGCAAAGCTAGCCTTTGCAAAACGTAATATTGATAAAGATGGTGCATTCTGGAAACGTGTTCTATGGACGGACGAAACGAACATAGAGTTATTTGGCCATAATAAAGTGTCTTATATTTACAGAAAATCTGGCGAAGCTTTCCTGCCTAAGAACACCATACCCACAGTGAAGCACGGTGGAGGCAGTTTGATGTTTTGGGGATCCTTTGCTGCCTCTGGACCAGGGCGACTTGTAAAGGTCACAGGAAAGGAAGATTATGTTAAAATATTGGATGAAAACCTGAAAGACTCTGCTAAAGAGCTCTCACTTGGTCGTCGTTGGTTGTTCATGCAAGATAATGACCCAAAGCATTCGGCTAAACTGACTAAGAAATGGATTGAGGACAATCATATTAATGTTTTGGAGTGGCCATCACAAAGCCCAGACCTTAATCCAATTGAACATTTATGGAGAACATTAAAATTGAGGGTAATGCAAAGGAAGCCTTATAATCTTATTCAATTGGAGGATTATTGCCAGGAAGAGTGGGCTAAAATTACTACTGAAGAGTGCAACAACTTGGTTGTAAACTATGAAAAGCGACTGAGGAAGGTAATCAAGGCCAAAGGCTATACAATTGATTATTAAATAAATCGTGCCAATAATTTTGAACAAGGGTTTTTTGCAATTATGTTTGTTGTTCCTTTGTTATTTATTTTTTCTAAAATCCGATTGCTGCATCGGAAAGGCCAGTTAAAAATACATAATATACTTTGTTATTTTCTTTAATTTAATCCCTTTTTTAGAATTTATTAGACAAAATTTAACTTTTATTTTACCGTGCCAATAAATATGATCATCACTGTATATATATATATATATATATATATATATATATATATATATATATATATATATATATATATATATATATATATATACATATATATATATATATATATACATATATATATATATATATATATATATATATATATATATATATATATATATATATATAGGTTTTAACTTAAAACGAACTCGCTTTTTATACGCCAATCGTCATGGATTAAAAAATATTTTTGATAAACATCTCAGCATCTTATATACATATATATATATATATATATATATATATATATATATATATATATATATATATATATATACTAGCAATCGGTGCCCGGCGTTGCCCAGGTGTTTTGAAGTGTATGCTGAGGAAAAAAAAACGGTCAATTTTTTTTAACTTTGACCCCTTTTATGACCTCTTAACATTTATTGTTTAGGGATCAAGTAAAGTTAATAAGTTAGATCCATGTCCAAGGAATCTATATATAAAATATCACGTGTTCAGACCTTAAATTTTAGGAGGAGTCTGGTAGAGTTCTCAAAGGTCTAATTGTTGAATATTGACCACTTAATCGCCAAATTTCTGTCGAAAACCTATCACATCGATGTTCCCAAATCTCAGTACCCTGTATATCAAACTTCGAATCTGTAGGCTTAAAATTGACAGAGTTTTAGCGTAGGGAAATGAACACAGACGCACAGACACACACAGACACTATCACTTATACATATATATATAAACATAAACATCATATATATAAGGATAATAGTACGCCATATATATAACGAAAGACCATTATTTACTGAAGTGAAAGGAAAACCCGGGGGAACTTTACCCAAAAATAAATCTATATTTTTTTGTGTGTATTGATAGTCTGGTACTTATACAGTTTAGTGACGACATTAAAAAATGGAAATATTGAAAAAAAATTTTATTGTACGTAACTGTTATAGACTGAAGTTCTCCGAAAAAAAATTTCACTTCATTTGATCAAGTAGTTTTTTTTTTACATCGAAAAAAATGATGTATCACGGCAACGTCAACGTGGCCATTTTGGAAATGTAATTGCAGACCCAGGAATTCCCCAAGGGCAGGTAACTGCCGTACATAGCAGAATACCTCCATTTTAGGCCAATCTAGCCCTTTATTCCCCACCAGAATGAGATTTTTAAATTTTTTTGCGAAGACAGATGCCATTTTGGGGGTGTTTTTTTTTTTTTTTTTTAATTTGTAACAGAAGTAAATAAACGAAGTTTCGAAGTTATCCATGCGTGTCCAACTGAGCATATTTTGAAAATAATCTCGTATAAAAATTCTTCAATTCTTTGCATTCTTCAATTTCTTTGCATATTCAATAGTATTCTTATTTAAAAAAAAAAAAAAAAACGCAAAAAAATTGCAGATTTATAAAAAAAAAGAACAAAAAAACGTAAAAAAATTGCAAATATGTTGTGCGCACTGCGCATCTCAATTTGGCGAGAAAAAAAAAGGCTAGACTGCGAAATTTGGCCTAAAATATTTTTCAATATTTCCATTTTTTAATGTCGTCACTAAACTGTATAAGTATGGATAGTCTTATCAACACCCCTTTTTTCTATTTATTTAAAAAGAAAATACAACTTTATACAAATTCCCTATTAGTTTTTTTTTTTTCGGTTCTAACGATGATCATCTTTATTTAACTATTACGTGTAATTATATTCATACAGATATTCTATATGATTTATATTTGCGTAATATTTGCGTAGAAATGAAGAAAATCAAATTTACTGTGTATTTATCGTGTTGCCATAACAACGTGACGTAGCCAAGGACGGTAGAGGACGTGAGTGTGTGTGCGTGTGTGCGCGTGTTTTCGTGCTGTATTGTTTCGTATCTTATCAACTTCTTCGAATCTATGTGTACAGTAATACAAACCCGTTTTTCGAGCTGAATAAATGTGTTACATTGAATAAAAACACGAAAAATATATCCAGTTTGGTAAAAAAGTAACTTATCTTGTCTTTGATAACATTTATTTGTTATATATTTGTTTTTTGACAACTTTTTCGAATCTATGTGTACAGTAATACGAACCCGAAATGAAAAGACCACGAGCGAACGCGCGTTTTACATAAAAATAAATATTTTTAAATGTTATCTTTCTAGCTTTAAAAAAAAGTTTAAAAATTTTATCAGCCGGCATAATTTATTTTTAAATATTGAAAAATTTCAGGAAAATTAATTTTTGCTAGATTTTCAAAACATTGTTTTCGTGCTGTGTACGTGTCTGCGGCTACACCAGCATGGCGGCCGTGATGTCGTAGGTTGGATTGTAAGATTGTGTACGTTTCGTATTTTTTTAATTTGTAAATAACAATTTATAAGAAAATTAAACCCTTCCAAAATGGACAATAAATAAAGCCATAATATTTTATGGTAAAGTTAAGAGCCTACGAACCATAGTTTTTTAGGAGATGTGATTATTGGATTAACCAATCAGAAATCGTCTGTGGCACACACATCTCTGTTTTTATAGATATATAGATATATATATATATATATATATATATATATATATATATATAAATACGGTAATATTCATATACCAATTAAATCAATGCAGTAATACTCATATACCAATAAAATGAAACGCATTATGAACTGACGCAAGAAATCAAGCTTCATGATTACTGTTTTTTTATTGATAAGCATGTATATAATAGTTATGCCAATTCAAGACTAAAAATGTACAAAACAAACCTTATTTGATATATAACCTAATGTGTTACAATTATTTCATTCCACTTAAGACACATTTTAACATTATATTATTCAAAAATATGTTTAATATATCTACTCCTCAGACATTAAAATTCATTTACCTATACATATGAACATATTTATAATCTTTTTATAAAGGGTATGAGCATTTTGCACTTAACTCGCTTGTTCCATTTTATGTTATATTTTTATTTAAGTATTTTCCCGATTCCCTCCGAATTGAGAAAGTAGTCCATATCTGTATTTCTTATTTAAATTATTTTTGAATTTAATATTTATCTTTCATTTATTCTCTGAATTATTTATTTATTAATTTACTCCCAAAATTATTTAAGTACATATATCAGATTGTGTCTCTATATATGCCAATCATTTAATTACTCAATTAGCCTTAGCTTCCCATAATTTGTTTTATTTATATTTTTCGATATATTTTGTTTCCTTGTTTCTTTTATGCTATTTTTACAAACACTATGAATTAAAACGATTATTTAAATAATACTTTTTTAATAATTATTCCCCCCTCGTACTGGTAATATACATTTTTTTAAATTAAATAAATCATTTTCAATCTTATCTGAGTATTAACATAATATTGTGGGTTTTAATGTTTTCTGTTTTCGTATCGTCCAGTATAATGTGCCAGTGTAAAGGATATAATTTGGGGCTTCCCAAATTTGTCAATGCATATTTTACCGACATCTCCTTACAATTTTTGTTCGCCATTTGGAGTGTTGTCTTTATTATTCACTAATGCTTAGTTTAAACATTGTAGTTCCCCCATCATTCTCGTTATAGTAATCAAGGTAAAACTTCTCATTTCATTCCAAACTCATATTCTGCATTAGTCTCTTTTAATCTATCATACTTTTCTTATATCCGTATATTACAATTACATCATAATCGATTTTTATGCTAAGCAAATACCTTGGATATTTAATCTAAGCTGTAGGTGTATTACTAATAACAATATTCCATTTAAAGTGTATTATATTTCTTTCATTAAGGTTATATTTAGTTTATCTATATATGTTAGGTTTACGACATACTGCTTGATTTTTTGCACCATGTCTCGTATTGAATATAAAGTTCTTTTGCAACACTCGCATTTCACTCACAGCGTATTCCTAAATTTACAGGATTGTATTATATAAATAAGATTTAAATCAGCTTTTACCTTGGGTTATAAAAAAATATTTCTATGTAAACACCATTTTAACAATAAAACGGATGTCAATGTTTTTTTTTTTAAGTATAATAATTCCAAAAGCGACAAGATAAAAAAATAATGTGAATTATAGTAGAGGTGAATCAGGAGAATTATATATTGAGAAAATGTAATTTTCTCATGCCTAACAAATGTTTATTGTAAGGCAACGTTTTTTTTTCCGAAATTAAATAAAAATGTGATATTAAAGAAAAGAAATGTAACAAGATACACCGAGGGTAACTGAATGGAATTTTAATACATATACAACACATAACACCATTTAATAATGCACCAAAAAAGGAGCTAAATTTAAGTGGTGACAAGCATAGAAATAATATGACACGAATAAATATTAACAATAAGAATAGAGACACGATGGCGTAAGAATTAAACAAAGTTGAATTAAACAAAGTTGAAGTAAAATGTTCAGTTTGATAAAATAGCAGTTAATTAAGGAATATGTGATATTAGAAATGTTTGTGCTGTAAAGGGATTTTACATTCAATGCAAGGAATGTATTATGGTTTACTAAATAAATTAGTAAGCAGTAAACTTTACAAGTAGAACGTATACGCTATTACATAAATCGAGGAAATTGAACTAAATTTAATTCATTAATTGTTATCTATCTCTAAAAGTGAACGTGGGCTTGTGTGTATGTGTGTGTCTGTGTTGTTATTGATATTTCCGTACACAATAACTCTGCTAATTTTCAGTCTACAGACTCGAAATTTGGTATACAGGGTACTGAGATTTGGGAAAATTTTTGTGATGTGTTTTAAGCCAGAGATATAACTGTTAAGGGGTCAAAGTTCAAGGATTTATCCATTAGGGAAATGTACACAGACATCCACACATACACCCAGATACACAGGGAGAATTGGATGCCTACTATACACCAACCTCGGATATCTTCGGTCTCTCTGTACCGGGGTTAACCAGCGACTCTGGTATAAGGATACTTTCAATTTTAACTGAAAGTAAACCCTGATCAAATATTCGAATTAAAATGTAATTGAGAAAAAAAACTAAATCATCAAACTGCCATGATGTCGCCCAGGATAAAAAGATCCCCTCAGCATTGCTAAGCACTGGGCCATATGAAGAAAATAACGGAGCACCTTCTCCTTGTGATGTTTCCAAAAATGAAAAATACTAAGCTGCACACTCCACTAGGCCAGTCAAATTCTAGTCCTGGAATCCGGCAAAACCAAACAAGTACCACTAAGAAAAGACACTATAACAAAGTCACGTTGTCTCTTGAGGATAAAATTATTATTCACTGTTTCGGATACTCCAGATATGAGAAATAGTGGAGGAAAAATACATAGTATTCGATGCTTAAATATACACTTTACCCTTACTAAAAGAAAACAACAATCATCACAACTAAGAACGTACTCTCAATTGTATCGCAAAAAACATACATATCTCACAAAAGATCGTAGAAAGTCAATTGAGAAGAAAACTTTTACTGAAGCAGCGATTGATTTTTACCAAATTTAACACTGCTGAATATGCCCAAACCCAGTGGAATAGGAAGGAAAAATGGACATCAATTTGGTCAATGGAATACACAAAAAATGAAATACAAACAACTCAAAAACAGTTGTAAGCAATGGCAACATATTTTTAAGCACCACTGCCCAAACAACAAGGGGATTGAGAAAAAGGTTTACATGCCAGAAATCTTATTTTCTGAGAAACAGTGTATTTTCTGGTGAGCAAATATCCCCCCTAAAAAAGATGTCCATGAAATGTCTAAAAACAACATTTGCCCATCAGCAATATCTCCCTATACCCAAGATCTGCCAAACCAAACAAGAATACACTACAAAAAATTCTTACTTGACACAACTCTCTGAGATAATGCCAACAAGTCCAAGTCTTAGATGACTACAAAAACAAACCAGAAACATACCCGACGTGCCACTCCATCAAATACTGCAACATCTTCCCAGGAATCACTCCCAATAGACCCAACACAATTTAAACATGGGCAGACATGCCAACAGTATGTCCCACTTCAACAAGTGACATTGGACGCGGACTAGTTGAAACTAGAGGAAGAGCTGGCAAACAGGATAGAAATAGCAAGAGGTATGGCTGTGGACGATCGGCCAAGACTGGTAAAATATAGTACGAGCAAAGCTTTCAAGGTGCTTGTTTTCAAAAGTCAACCATGGCACTTTATTGTAGGGGTCTACTATCAGGGGCATAAGCATCAGGGATACTGTGTAGGGAGTTGGGCATGAAGGTGTCGGTCCACCTTGCACTTGAACTTCTTCATGTCAGAACAGCCAGTGAAGAAGGGACCCGGGAGTTTATTCCAAAGTCTAGCTGTTCTGAGGAAGAAACTACTAGTGTAGAAGGCTCTCTTGAATCTATGGATCTCTACTGTGAAGGGGTGATATTTATCGTCTTGTCGGGTTTGTCGGGGATATTTAAGTCGAGGGGCATGTGTTTGTATTTCGTCAGAGCATTTGCCGTTAAAGTATTTGTAGAACAGGCAGAGGGATATAACATTTCGTCAATGTGACAGAGGCTGAAGATTAGCTGACAGTCCAGGACCTATCAGATTGGCGACTGTCTTTTAAACCTTGTCTAGGAGCGAATGGCTAATAGCAGATGCACCAGCCCAGATATGAAAACGATACTCAATACATGGGCGAATGTTTGCCTTACAGAGGCGTAGCATGCTTTCAGGCTTTAATAGCTTTCTAGCACGATAGAGAGAACTCAGCTTCTTCGCAGCGGTGCTGGCAATGTTCTCAATGTAATTTTCAAACTCATGTCTCCTGTGAACGTTAAGACGAGATTTACTTTCAAATAAAGAGTC
The DNA here is from genome assembly GCF_053919585.1 of Euprymna scolopes. NCBI lineage: Eukaryota > Metazoa > Mollusca > Cephalopoda > Sepiida > Sepiolidae > Euprymna > Euprymna scolopes. The sequence continues at coordinate 53,003,444 of NC_136485.1, read as the reverse complement.
ATTGGCCCTTGCTATTGGCGGTATGAAGGTTTATTGTAATTATTTAAAGAAACCAGTTAAGTATTGGCAGTATTGAAGGTGATCATCCATTTTTGTCCCTATTTCACTACGGATCGGAGGTCTTCCTGTAGTGTTTCTGCAATTTCTTTAGATATGTGTTCATTTGTTTTCCTGTCATGTCTGTTATAGAGTGTGGTGTCGTTAAACAATTTTGTCAGGGATGTCATTTATGAATATTAGGAATAACATAGGTCCAATGGCAGACCCCTGAGGCACTCCCACATTTATATCATATTGTTTAGATGTACGCCCGTCAAGGACAACCTTTATTTTTCTCCTATCCAAGAAGAATCTAATTATGTTATCTATTGTTCCAGTGATGCCGTATGATCTGATTTTCTGAAGAAGACCCTCATGTCATACCCTGTCAAAAGCCTAAAATATATCTAGAACTACTGCTCTACCCTCCCCCTCTTTGTCCAGTGACTGGTAATCAATTAAAACTCTCACCCATACACCAAGAGAACGTGAGAACGGAAACTCCAGCAGAAAATAGATAGACTCTGATAGGAAACTGCCCAGATATATGCATTCCTACCTGTGAAACACCAGACCAAAAAACTAAATAAGATGGTCAATAAGTTGAAAACTTAGTATTCGCTCCAAGACCAAGCACAGGTAAGAGCTAAGATGGCAGAACATCAGGCTGAGATAAAAGCCTTAGATGCACAAATAAAAAACAAAACAAAAAACTTTGAAGCAAAAATGATAAATAAATTTTTTGCAACATACCCAGGATTTGTCTAGAGGAGCCTCGTTATAGACGAAATAGAGGTGAACCCCCAATCAGCACAAGAAGAAATTGAAAACTTCTGGTCGTCACTCTATGAGGGCACTAAAGTACATAAAGTAGACAATTGAATAGATCCCATCAAAGAAGATAACAAATAGAATGAAAAGATGGCAGCTCAAAAATTATCAAAATGTCTGAAAGAAGGTAGCTCAATGCAGTAATTTCAAGGCCCCGTGCATAGACCTATTACCAAATTTCTGGCTGATAAAATGAGCGCACTTCATCATCACTATGCCAACGCATTCAATAGCATCATTAGTCGAGACTAAGAGCCGCCTGAGTGGCTTACTGTAGGCAGTACATCAGTTATTTCCAAAAATGAGGACATCAACATGGCTAGCAAATATAGACCAATCTGCTGCCTCACAACAATTTACCAGCTACTAACATGGATAATCGCTGATGCAACATATGACTATCTTATTGCTGGTGATTACCTTGAAAGTGAGCATAGGGGGTGTACGAGGACAAAGCTAGGCACAAAAGACCAACTCCATGTAAACAGAACCATATTAGAAGACTGCAGAAGAAGAAAAACAAAATTTGTCAATGGCCTGGATTGATTAAAAAATACCTTTGACAGTATTCCTGATTCCAGGATATTTCGCTGTTTGGAGCTGAATAAGGCGCGCACTAATATTACATCATTCCTTCCAAAACAAATTGGCAGATGGTGCACATCAATTACGTTACAGCACACGGAAAGGATGCATACCTCAAACATAAAGATCAATCGAGGAATATTCCATGGAGACAACCTGTCACCGCTCCTTTTCTGCCTCACGATGGATCCACTAAGTAAGCTATTTAAGCCACCAAATGCTGGATACAATCTCAGCATGGGAAGAAAAAGGAAGATAATAAAAGAGTAAACCATCAACTCTTTATCGACGATTTGAAACTCTATGTAGACTCCGAGAAACAACTTGTCTCTATGATCGACATTGTCAAAAATTATAAAGAGGACATCTGCATAAAGTTTGGATTCGACAAATGCGCTAAGTGCGCCATAAGGAAGAGATTAAAAAAAAAAACATCATCAGAACATCTTATGACTATAGTGAATACCTTGAATAAGATGATGCCTATAAATATATGAGAGTAGAGGTGAATGAGAGATTTGAACATGGAAATATGAGAAAAAAGTGCAGGGAGAATACTTCAAGCGACTTAAAAAATTCTCTCATCAGAACTATCATCCAAAACAAAAATTGCTGCCATTAATCTATTGGCAATACCAGTTGTCTCTTATGGATTTGGAATAATCAATTCGCCACAAACTGCATCAATAACCATGACGTAAAAACTCGGAAAATGCTGGCCCTTTCTAAAGTAATTTACACACATCAGTGTATAGACAGGCTGTTTTTACCACGGAAAGAAGGTGGTTTAGGCCTCACTGAAATTAACCACGCATACCGAGCTACAATGGCAAGCATAGGCCAATATATCAAATGCTCTTCTGACCCAAAAATAAAAATGGTGAATGAACATGACACCAGGCGTTTGCCCCAGCAGACGTCAACTACAACGCTCGGTGAAAATTTCAGTGGTAACACACTGGACACCACAATAGAAGAATTTGACAACTCAGCAACCCTAATTGCCCGAAGGAAGAGAAAGGAATATACCACAAGGGAACTGAAGACAATACTAGAAGGATTGCAACAACATAAAAGGGCAGGAAGGTTCATGGAAAAACTGAACCAAAACTACTTTGACAAGGAGGCTTCACTGCAACGGCTTAAATGTGACAAATCTCTCTTTGATGAAGAATGATTAATTATAACTGCATTAGACCAATGCTTACTCACAAATGGATTTTAAAAAATAGCTGGTCTACAAAAATTTACAAGATTCTGTCACTCAGCTTTTGAAGGCCCAAGCAACCTGATGTCTGGATGCAAGATACTTCTAGCGATGGTCATTCCACTGCCTGCCACAACAAAGTATGTAGATACTTACATTCGAAGATGTGTGGAGAGATGCAACTAGATAGGTCGTCGAACATCTGGCATCATGAACCACCACCGGTAACATCAAACGGAAAAGTGGCAGTGTTATATGACAAAGACATACAGGCGGGCAGATACATAAAACACAAGGCCGTAAAGCCATATATAGTAGTATGAAACACGCTCGAAAGGACTGCACTCATTATCGACGTTACAGTTCCAAACGACTTCGGCCTTAATAGAACGGGAAAAGATAACAAAATATCACGACCTAAAAAATGATCTAAAAACAACATGGCCTCTCAAAGAAATAAATATCATACCTGTTGTGACATGAGCGACTAGCATAATTAAAAAGAATCATCATAAATACTTAGAAGCAATCCCTGTAAAACAAAGCTATAAGGAAATACAGATATCAAACACAAAGGGAACAATATTTATTCTTAAAAGGGCCTCTCGGATATAAATTTAAACTATAATAGAATAAAATGTTAGTCCCAGGAAGGAGCCCCTTGATCTCTTCAATTTAACAAAAGTAAAATTTTAAAAAATACACAGACACGCTCACTTTTATATAGAGTTTTAAAGATCCTTTCAGAATAGGCCATCATCGTTATGCCTTTAATTACATGTTTTATTAACTGAAAATTCTTAGAAATGTAATTACGTTCAATTATTCCCCATATCCTAGATTTATGTGTAATATTCTTTACTAATTATGCCAAACATAATTATGCGTAATAGTGTCTATTAATAACTCCAAGTTTTAAAATCTTAAATTACTAAGCCTATGTAGTTGGACATTTAAATGTCTGAATTTGCAAAAAAAAAAAAAAAACTTTTGTAGAAATTGCGCACCTTTACAATACCAATCTACTCTTTTTCTTTACACACTTTAATCCGAATAATGATCATAGCTCAATAATTCCAGACGAATTATAAACCGCTTTATGACACCCAATTGATTACATTTTTCTAACAAATCGTTTGCGATTATTCTATTTATTTTTATTTATTTTCCTTTCTTCCATACACTCGACTTAAAATCTGAAATATACCAACCGAATCTATTACGGATTTTATACCCAAATGAATTTTATATAAGCTTTATTGTAGGCATCTGTTAGCGTTTTGAACTTTACGTATCTTAGCTTTGTCTTACCCCGCCCCCCGTCGTAGACGATTGCTGACTTTTAAACTCAGTTTCGGATTTGAGCCACGTGCAGGTCATAATCCAGAAGCAAACAACCATATTTGACAGGCTCAATTATCTATTTCCCTTATTTGTTGTTTTTCCTCTTCTCTTACCCCTTCGTTGGCTTGTTTTATCTGTATAATTTTACACAATTTTTATTTAATTAATTTTGTTTACTTTTTCTTCCCCTTTTCCCTTTTTTCCTTTCGTTTATTTTCCTTTCTTACTTCCATTTTCGTTGTTTTTACTATCCATATGCAAACCATGCCTTCTATTTTTATTTCTCTTTTAGCTTAAATGATTTGACGTTATAGGCTGAGATTTCTGTCTATTGAAATAATTTGTAATAAATTAACATAATACACTTATGGTTGTAAGAATAAAAAAGCATGGCATTACTAACGTATTGAGCACATTATATCCTTGTTTTTACTGTATATACTGTTTAATATATGTATATATATATATATATATATATATATATATATATATATACATACGAAAAAAGGACATTATTTTTGCATGTGAACATTAAAAAAGAGCATTTACGCATTTAACGAATAAGACGTAACTCAGCGTCCGACTAAGATTTCTCTGTCGCATGACGTCAATAGGCGGATAAAGCCGTGCGCTTCCAATGAAATAACAATGCAACGTAAAAGATAAGGCATAAGTAAAATGTTTAATCCATAAACATCAACAGAACAAAAGACGAAACACAAAAACCTACTGTTTATTTATATTTTTTATTAAATGTTTGTAGGAAATGCCATTTTTTTGTTAAATAAAAATTGTATGCAATGTTCAATGAATAATAGTTAGTTACTTTGTTTGAGCATTTTTTATAGTTTGGGAAACTGTAACAAACTTTTCTCCGTATATTTTTTTTTTATTTTTTGCAAGTATTTATGTGAAAAACCAACAAATCTGGTATTTTGGAGCCGAACCCCTGCGAGCATTTTTTTTTTTTTTTGTTATGCCAGGAGGGAACATCTCCATGGCGGATGTATTTCCTTCGGACATTTTGAGATGGAGATGAGACAGTTGACATGATAGGAAGCTCCATACCAAACATGTAGCTTTCGGTGAGGTAAGTTTATATGGAGTCAAACCGCCGGCTACCATTTTCTTGTCTCAACATGAACTCTGAAAGATTTGTATCCAGAATATCCACGTTTGTTCTGAATTATTTTTTTATCAAGTGTGCTTAGCTTACTTTGCACATACGGTCAACATTATATGTTGTTGCCTGTGTTAGAGGATCTACGGAGTTAAGGCTGTGTTTCCCCGTTTAATAGTGATAGCCCTCTCCTTCCACTTTCTTCTAGGCTCTCCAATAGTCTGATACGACCGTGGTCCCCGATAGAATGTATTGTTGTTTATTAGTTGTATAGGAGTTTCGGCATTCATATTTTGTACGCTCACCAAGAACCCCTCCTTATCGGCGGGTTGTATCGACCGAAACCCCTGGCCGGTGTTAGAAGTCTTCTGACGTATCAACAGAGGTTTTCTGTTGGTAACTTCCCATCGAATCAATATTTTTCTATCTCTTCTTATGAAAATTCTTTGATGTATTATTCTTTAACTAACATATATAACGGATTGAGAATACTTAAATAAATAATTATTTTCTTATTTATAATTCGTTACTTATATGTTATTTATTTTCTGCCAGATAACACTTTGAATGTTACAATATTTCCACGTCCTAAATTACCGACGTGCGTATTTTTAAATGAAATATACTATTAAATTGTGCGGATTGTCATAATCTAATATATATATATATATATATATATATATATATATATATATATATATATATATATATATATATATATATATATATATATATATATAATTCAAATACGGTAGTTTTTGAATATATGGTTAATTGGCAGTTTTAGTCAATAATTTAAAGCCTCAACCGCTCACTCATTTCGACAAAAGTTCAAACAATCATTACAGTTTACAGTTCTCAGCTCTATTGTGAAAGAAATGTCGAGTTTCATTAAGTAAAACAAAATTTATGATTCGTTTTCATGGTGTTAAAACTAGTAAAAATATATACGGAGCTGAATTATACTTTTTTATGACGGGTTTCCATACCAACGCGTCGCTTCAGCAGTTACTTTCCTACTAATTCACTGCTGTCTCGGAAAAAGAAAATCCAATCATGAAATGGATATAATTGGTGGATTTTATTGAGAGCAAACATTGCAGTGCATTTTTAAAACGAGTCTGTTTATGGGGACAAAAATTGGACTGAAATTAAACAAATACCAAGGGAATTTATTAGAAACCTGGCAAAACTATGGATTACAATAGAAAAATGCGAGCTTGAAAAGTAATATGGTTTAGTTAAAACATGGGAAATAAGGACCAGTTGTTAAAACTGGAAAAGAAAATGACAAGATATTATAGTTAGAAATATAATAAATATGTAACATAAATATTGCAACATAACTCCATTTTAAAATTAAATTCATAACATTATATATTCACATCGTAATACTGCAGTGTTTTAAGTTGTAAATGTATTATATTTTTACTATAATATATTGTCGTTTTTTTCCAGGTTAAACAATTAATTTTTACTTTTCTATTTTTTACCTTAACCATATTACTTTTCATGCTCACATTTTCTATTGTAATATATATATATATATATATATATATATATATATATATATATATATATATATATATATATATATATATATATTAAGTAATGTGATTTATACAACGAGCACTTTCTATTTCCTGTATTTAAATTAAACTAGTAATTTCACTGTTACATTAAAATACACTTAGCTCTTTAGACAATTGTTCTAATCTCCTTTAAATTATATATATATATATATATACATATATATATTTATATATATATATATATATATATATATATATGTAGACACATATACACATATATAAGTAGGGAGAAAATATGTCCTTTTATAATTAACAACCTTCTATTTTTATACAATTAACCAAAACTAAAATAGTGATTAAATTTTTATATGCAAGTGGTAGTTAATTAATAAAATATATGATTGCATTTTAACGTATATGCTCTGCTAGCAGATTGTACGTCACTCATGAGTTTAGTAAAAGTATTTGATCGAAATAACTAATCTAAGCAAGCTAGTTACCAAGCGAAACTGCTTCGGGACTATTTTGATCGAAATAATAATGTTTATATATATCACGATGTTTTTCTGCCATAAAAATTCGATGCCAAATCAAAGCATTTCTGCGGCGTGATACTTTATTCTAGATCGATTGCTTACTCTTCATCGCATTGCATTCACAGGAGAATCAAATTTGGTATAACATTCCAAATCAAACAAATAATTCTCGAATTTAATATACACCAATTTATTATATTGACTTGCCTTTCCTTCTTCTGCGGCCAATAAGTGTAGAAATTTAAGCTAATTCTTTCACGTTTCGTCGTTCCAAGCATCCAATTCCACGATGTAATCTTTTGGCATAACCTATCCTGTGTAGCTTTCCTTTTCTCTTAGTTCATGTTAATAAGAAGCGACACATGCCCGGTTATTGACTTAACCTCTCGTGTAGGTACTAATTTTCAAATGTGAATTTAATAATCAAACGTAGAAATGATTTGAAAACGATTTTGACCCACGAACTAAGGTATTATATTGACAATTTTTTATCAAACCGATTACAATGGACTTGCCTCTTTATATATACGATTGGATTGTTTCCTACAATTTTTTTTTTTTCATAAAATAAATTTAATACTGCTGATCTAGTCCGCTTCTGTATGTTGATTCTCTGATTTATCCAGCAGTTTATGTCCGGGGGTTGGCTTATTTTTTACGCCTGAGACTTATCCTGTGTTCTATATTATCAAGAAAGCCTTATATTTTCTAGTATTGAAGTAGCTAAATTAAAATAACAGGTTATAATGTCACCCGTGTTATTGTATAAAAATTCCAGATCGCTTTACATATCAATGCATTATTATAGCTTCTGGAAATGTTTCATTTATTACATCATGCTTTGTTACGTGTATTGAAATGTAAGTATTTACATGAGGTAGAAGCTATATATATATATATATATATATATATATATATATATATATACATATATATATATATATATACGTGTGAAAAATGTGAGTATTTACAGGGTGTAGAAATTATATATATATATATATATATATATATATATATGTATGTAAGCATGTATATATACGCATATATATACACACATATATATACTTATATATATATATATATAAACATTGGTAAATGCAAGTATTTACAGGGGGTAGAAGCTGTATATATACACACACACACATATATATATATATATATATATGTATATATATATGCATATATATATATCAGCATTGTTAAATGTGAGTATTTAAAGGGGGTATATATGTATACATATATATATATATATATATATATATATATATATATATATATATATATATATATACAAGCATTGTTAAATGTGAGTATTTAAAGGGGGGTAGAAGATATATATATATATATATATATATATATATATATATATATATATATATATATATATATATATATATATATAACTACTTAATTCACTCACATAAAATTAATATACGAAAGTATAGGTTTATGCGTAAACTTAAAGTATTTATTCCGAAGTGCTCAATACCTAGGTAGATCTTGTTAGTAAGTTAATAAATGTATATGGCGGTTAAGCTTAATCGCCATATACATTTTATAACTGACTATATATATATATATATATATATATATATATATGTGTGTATATATATATATATTTGTCTTTACATAAGCAGTAGTTGTTGCTACCCAATCATGCGCATGTATCGGTCTACTAGTGTCTACTTACGAGAGACCTCATCAGGCAACAACCCTTATTTTCGAAAACGAAATGCTAAAGTAAGAGCGAACATCTATCCTCAGCAAAAGAAGTTTTTTTTTCTTTTTTATGGTGTTAGAGGTTAGAGTTTGTAGGTTGAGAGGATTAGGTTCTACATCTAGGGCTACACAGACGTTATCTGTGACAAGCAAATGGCCCGTCCATCCATTTCTAAGACTGTCACGGGTAAGTGTGTCATAAAATGCTCTTTTTTAAGTTTATTTCGATTTAATATGCGTAGAAGAGGTTAGGAATTTTCCCTGGTCTGTTGAATGTTGTCTTAGCTTCCAGTGAACGGTTGAAAGGGGGGAGAGGTGTTAGAAAAAGAGAAAGGAAGGAAGGTTGTAGGGGGAGATGGAATGGGGAAGAAGGAAGAGGGAGTAGAAGAGTCGAAGAGAAGGTGGCATCATGTAATAGCTCTGTTTTATCTTGCTTAAAAAAATCGGTTATCTTTGTACCTCCCCAATATTAATTTCTTTTCGTTTGTTCATTTAATGTTGATTCATCAATTCGTGTATTACTAAATTTATTAAAGACTTCTTAATGATGGTAATTGCAAAATTCAGGATATATGTCATTTATAAACTGATGATGGTTAAATTTAGCCTTTTATTATTATGTCTTCTGCATGGTTTTACTCAGAAAAAGTGTAGTTTTTGGAGTTCGTGAATGGTGGACCCGAGGAGGTTAGGATATGTAGGTGTTCAACTGTTAGATATTGCATATGGCTCGTGTTGGAGTTTAATATATTGGGAAGTAATTAGCAAGTGAGAGAGCAGATGCCATTGTAATGCCTGCAATGTATGGAGTTTTCTTGTTTCTTATTTAAGTGTTTATGCCTATCCTTAAATTTTCTGATAAATATTTTTTTCATTTAAGCAAAGAAGGCAAGGTGAATTTAGTGACTTGCAAGTTTTTGCTTTTTTTAGAATGTGTCAGTCACCAATAGGTGTCAAGTTTTTACTGATTAGATCATTGTAGTATGTAGCTAATGATGTCTTATCTTTGCAATTTGGGTTTAGTAAAGAGCTTTAGAGAGCTGTGTATATCTGTTTAAAGGTATTACTAGTTTGGCCTATGTAGGATTTGTAAGTGGTGGGGTCTTCCTTGGCCATAATATTTGCTTAAAAATTACCGAGGTTGTGAGACATTTTCCCTAAAGGGGTCATTTGGATTTATTAATACAAGTGCGCGTTTTTGTTACAATGTTTCCTAAATTGTCTTCTGTGTCGTTGCTTAAAAATGTTTTTATTATGTTTTTTTTTTATTAACTTTTATGAGTTATTGCCGCAACTGTAGCTCAGTTTGATGGTGTTTTTGTTGAATATTTTGTGGAGCATGTTGATGGGGGGAATGTAGTTTAATGAGATTAATGGATTTTCTACCCAAGTTGGTTTTGATCATTTGGTTTAACGGAGGAGAGAACCAAATGATTTCCTTTTACGGGTTGTTGTAGATGGGGTTGTATTACTTTAGGATTTTATATATTCTAATTTGGTTTTCTTATATCCACTGTTAACTAGGGATTTGTTGTAAAAATCTTTGTGTTTATTGAATATTTTTTGGATGATGAGTTTGATCTAATGCTTCTAATAATGCATCTATGTATATGTTTTATTATTGATGTAGGATGGTTAGAGAGGGGTAGGAATATAAAAGGGTTACTGTTCTCTTTCCCATAGGGTTCATAAATTCCTTTGTTCATGTTGAGTGTAGGAACCTCGTTATACTTCACTGGTTACCTTGCCTTTGGAAAATAGCTACCTCAAATTATATATATATATATATATATATACATACATATATATATATACATACATATATATATACACGCTTTTAAATGTGAGTATTTACAGATTGATGTGCGTAAATATATATAATTCTAGCTCGTCTTGTATCATTTATATATAGGATTTGTTTCGGTAATATATTGAAAACATAAACATATATGACTGTTATAGTATGAGACGTATCCATGACAAGCAAAATGACTAATTTTTTGATTGATTACATATTTTCTCTGACTAGGCTTAACCTTTAGTCAACACTGAAAAGAAATGCTGCAAAAATTTAAGCCCTAAAATTCAGAGTAACCTATACGTTATTAGAATATAAGGTGCAAAGTTTCTCACAACTATACATTGCTGTTGAAGTATTTCAGAGAAAAATGAGCAAAACAATCATTACAGCATCTGCCTATCGATATTCGGTGTTTAAATATATTTGTAGGAAATTGGTTGTGAAATGTAAGTCTTGTTAATCGTTAACTTAATTCCCAGTTTCAGTCGTTGCGTTTAATAGGAAGTCGAGTATTACTAGTCCAAGCATGTAATTTTCTTATTACATGTGAACAATTAATAACATATGTAACTGCAGGATCAAACGAAACATATATTTATATTTATAATCAAGTAGTAAAAATTAAGTCAATAAGCAAATACTTCTGTAAACCAAAAGCGATCATATATATTAATATTTATATGGGATGCACATCTAAATAAAATGTTCAAAGACAAACGCAATATAAGAGTGTAAATTACATATTACATGAATGTATTGTTCGAAAGCATACTCAAATAAAAAATATTTAGATTTCCTTAGTCCCTATAATTTCGATGAAATGCGCACTTTCTATCGGAATAAAGATATCAAATTAATATTATAAAAAACTGAATTTACTTGTACTAACATTAACTGAACTTGCATTTTATTAAGACTTATCACATAAAAATGCTTTTAGATAAAGGAGTGAATGAAACTTGAAATGAAACGAGAAATAATAGAGTAAATTAAAAATACAAGATAAAAATTACAGATGGCGGGAGAATGGCTTGATATGTATTCTCAAGAGGAAATAATCATAAAAAGCCAATGTTCTTATGAAGTAAAGCCCGGTTTATATTATTGGCAAATCAATCCACATTAAAATCAAAAATGAGTTTTCAAGCAGTCACAGAAAAATACTGTTTCGGATTGTTAAAGTTTATTTACCTTAGGAATAGCAGAAGCGGCATAAGAAAATCATCCCTGACTGTTTTAAATGTTTATTAATAACGGAAATCTTTATTTAGACAACACAAAGGAAGTAACATGTAAGGAAGCAGAACTACAATAATAGGACCAGACGGATTGTATTTGTGATTATTAGGGCATACGTCAACATGCACCTATTTTAACAAATGTGGTGGAAAAACCGATATAAACAAGAAGTGCATAAGAGAGAATGTGAATGAAAAATATAAACGTTCATATAGAAAACACCGTAATATAAAAATATAAATAATACTACTATATATTAATTCTATGTTGTATTATGTGGTGGCTCCCAGGTTGGGAAATCGTAATAGTGCGTAGGACTCCCTGGCTGTGGTACATAGCAGTTTTAACTACGTCGGTCGTCCATGGGTTCACTTGTTTACTAAGCGGTTGTCATGACAACGAGTTAAGACTGGTGAGTTATCTCACCTTAGACTGGCACTTTTTCCTTATCTTGCCTCTCGTCAATTGTCAAAAATGTCATAACAACGTTGAACCTGAAAACAAAGCGGTTGACACTTAGAACAATCAGCCGTAACTTAAAAATATGCATTAAAAGACGTAAGTCACAATTGCGTTTGTTTTTGTATAAAATTATATTTTACAATATTATACAATTTGAAACAGTTCGTCTTTTTTCTTTTGGTGGTTTTGAAGTTCACAGCGATAGTAACAGTTTTCTCACAGTGCTCTGAGGAGGGAAAATGACGCTTCAACGATCCGGTCTTCAGCAACACATGCTGTCCCTTGTTTCTCCTCTCTCTGCTCTGCTAGCTCTCTCTGCTAGATTCACCGTTTTTTTGGCATTTTGTCGCTTTGTTTTTTCTATCCACGCGTTCTGTCAATCAATTGATTGATAATATAACATGCGTTCTTTAGTCACGTTTTGACCTCGATCATTCGATTTTATCTTCAACCGAGCGACACGTGAATTACCCACTCATGCCAATATCTGTACTTCCAGAGCTTACGAGGAATGTCACGTTTCTTTGTTTTGTAAACAAAAAAATCGTCGTCCGATTTCTCTGTTTATGACGTAAGCCCTTTCTCTTTTCAACTGGTAGACAATCGATTATTCGATGCCCACTCTTTTAAATCTTTTATTAAAGTTTTTTTCTTTTCAGTTATGCATGATGGTTCCAGCCATCCATTACATAACACCCCTCCATTAACCATTTTTTTTCAATCGTCTATCGGTCCATCGACATTTCCAATAATGTTTTTAATGTCACAATTTTTTTTTCATCCCTTTTACTGTATTTTTTTTCGTTTAACTTAGAAAAATAAATAAAAATAAAAATAAACAGCAACACGAAAAGCATAAGGTCTTCTTCGGTATAAGTGCATCGGCCGCACTTAACAGCAAAATATACGCTGCAAATTTACCAATTTTACCGAAGTGGTCGATTTGTCCAATATTCTCCACTACCTCGGCTCTTTAATTAATATGACTAATTAACTAAATACGAGTCTTACATTTTAATGACTTGTTTAAAATGTGGGCAGCATATTGTACAAAAATTTCGACCAGAACGCCAGGATCCTAAATATTGGTGGCAACTCCGAACTCCCTATGATAAGGATGTTGCCTAACATCAACAGAGTAATTTTCTTAACCAATCCAAACATCCTGTTCCGCGCTCCCGACCCGCAGTTCGATTATAACCTGAGTTCCCAACCCCCGTGCTAGCCCTAGCTACGGTTGGCTGATCCCTACTATCATAATCAACTCTGCATGACCTGGGCACTAAGTTATATATATCTTCCTTCGATATTTCATCAACATCTTTAGCCCTTTCAGCCGTCATGCTACCCGTGATTATTTTCCGTTCCATCAACGGGACCCTGTTTTCCTGACTTGGGGATTCTCGTTGATGGCGATTGCTCTGTTGGGGATGATTTTCTTCCTCCCCACTAGAGGATTCTTGATTTGAACTACTATCCTCTACCGGTGCTGACAGGGTAGTTTTTCTACAGCCCTCTTGCTTGTTGGGGATATCCCATTCCTCCAGTTCTGCTTTCCGAAGGTGTTCCCCATGGGATTTTGTTACTGCCCCCGTCAGTTGACTTCTAATTCTGTACGAGACTGGCCCCGTCTTCTCTATTATTACGTAATATGGAGACCATCTTACATCTAGCTTTCCCTTTTTTCTATTATTTTTATAATAAACTAAGTCGCCAACTTGAAAATCGACTGCTTTTGTTTTCTCGTTGGCCCTATCTATCATTTTCTTCCTAGCTGTCTTTACATTGTTCCTGACTAATGTAAAGGTCCGATGCATGTCCTGCAGAGCGATCTCATGATCCTCTTCTCCCGTAGTAAATTCTACGCGGCCTAAGTATGTTGTCTAATGGCAAGACAACGTCTCTATTATAGAGCAAATAATAGGGGAGTACTTTGTTGTTTCGCTGACATGAAACCTTACAGCAGCCAGCATCTGGTTCAAGTACATGTCCCATGAACGGTCATTGTCCCCTATTTTCTTTGCTAGTACGTCATGCATCGTCCTATGGAATCTTTCTATTTTCATGTTACTTTGCGGGTGGTAAAATGAGGGTGTCACGTGATCAACATTAAGCTCTTCTAAAGCCCTTTTCATGATCCCATTGACGTTCTCCGGTCCGTTATCCGTAAGTAACTGCAATGGTGCACCAAATCTGGGAAATATTTCCTCAATTAAGAGATGCACCACTGTCTCTGCCTTTTTATTAGGTACAGCGAAAGCCTCAGGCCAACCACTATACATGTCGATGAACGTGACTATGTATTGATTGCCTGACAAAGTCCTCGGATAGGGTCCGGAAATATCCAATGCAATCTTAGCAAAAGGAAAAGAAGGCATGTCGGTCTCCTGCATTTGAGGTTGTTGCTTCCTCAAATTTCTGGTCTGGCATGGGACGCACTTCCCTATGTGTTCGTTTACCTTCTTGAACAAACCAGGCCAGAAATACTTCTGTTTAATGGAGTGGAACGTTTTCTCCACACCCATATGACCATTCTCATCATGGTATTGTTTCAATACCTTCATCCTCAAATGTGACGGAATATATAATCTAGCTAATGGATCGTCGTCGGGTTGCGATAAATAATATACGATATCGTCCATTATGATGTACTTTTTTTCTTCCATCTTGGACGTTTTACCGTTCCTAATCCCTTTCTTTAATTCGACGATCTGACTATCGGCGTCTTGTTCTTTACACATATCCAAACCTGATAGTGTAGGACGCTCGCTTACTACCGGTGAGTCTTCGGCATCCTTATGCGATACAAACTCTCTTGGTTCAAAACGATTCGAGTTTATCGCACTCAGCGTGTAATTCCTATCATCTATTTCTACTGGAGGATCGTCTTCATCCCGACTCGCATTTACCGCACGGGATAAGAGATCCGCACAGACGTTATCTTTTCCTTTTAGGTACTGTATGGTGCAATCATAGCCAGCCATACTTAATGCCCACGTCTGTATCTTCCTATTCTGTATCGGAGATTTCAGCAAGTACTCCAATGGTCTGTGATCCGTGTAGATGGTGAACGTAGCACTATGCAAGTAGTGATTCAACTTGCTTAAAGCATAGTGAATCGCATATGCTTCTTTCTCTATTGTTGACCATCTAGTCTGGGTATCAGACAACTTATGAGATAGAAAATAAATGGGTTTCTCTATCTCCCGACCCTCCTCCGGGTCGTAGACCATTTGAGACAAGGTTGCCCCGATCGCATAATCGGAGGCATCCGTGTATAACCTGTATCCTTTGTTAATGTCCGGGTATGCCAGCATCACCATCTCTGCAAGCTTCGATTTCAATCGATTAAAAGCAGACTGACACGCATCGTCCCAACAGAAACGTGCATGCTTCCTAGTTAACCGAATTAACGGTTCGGCGATTACAGAAAAATCCTTGATAAATCGCCTGTAATAGGATATCATTCCTATAAAGGATCTAACCTGCTTCACAGTGGTTGGGGTCGCAATTGCCTGAATTGCTTTAACCTTGTCCCCCTCCGGCTGGATACCTTTCTCACTTACGCGGAATCCCAGATATTGCACTTCCTTGCCGAAAAACTCACACTTCTCCGCCTTTAGCCTTAAATTATGCCTACGTAAACTACCTAACACTTTTTCTATATGCCTAACATGTTCCACCTTTGTTTTGGAGAATATCAAAATATCATCCAAATAAGGCACGGCGAATTCTTCCTGTCCCTGTAACACTACGGATATTAGCTCCTGAAACACTCCCGAAGCGTTAGCAAGTCCGAATGGCATTACATTAAATTGGAACAGTCCTCTATGACAGGTGAACGCAGTTTTCTCTTTATCTTTTTCGTTCAATTTTACCTGCCAATACCCTGCTTTCAAGTCCAACTTTGAGAAGTATTTTGCTGACCCAAGCGAGGCCAGTATATCATCAATTACTGGTAGCGCTCGGGCATACTTCTTTGTTATCTTATTCAGGGCCCTAAAATCTACACAGAACCTCTTTGTTCCGTCTTTCTTTTTTACCAAAACTATCGGGAAACTCCACGGACTGTTTGACCTTTCTATCACCCCTGCCTGTAGCATTTCCTCTAGTGCTACATTAACTTCTTCTCGTTGTGTGAGAGGTGTTCTATACGGGTTTTTCTTTATGGGATCGTTTTTTCCTGTATCGATCCTCATCTCTACTGTGTCAGTCCGGCCTAAATATCTATCCTCTGTGACGAATAAATCAGTATTTCGTTGCAGGACTTTATTTAAAACTTTCCTCATTTCTTCCGGCACTTTTATGCCGTTGAGGTTACTTTTGTTTCCCGACTTCTTTTGTTTAGCTGGCTTTGATATTGCCATTACTACTTCTGTTCTTCTACATCTACCTATATTGTAACATTTCTTTAATTTTACTGTCTGGTTCGTGTTATTCATAATTAGCAAGGGAAAACTTTTCCTATCTTTAATTTTAACTACTGTGTTCGCTACGGATACACCACTTAGATCACTTAGGAAGCACTTATCTATCTGCACTACTTCGTAATCTAAACCCTGACCGTTGCTCATTTCGTCACGAGCTGTGCACGCATGTAAATGCTGCGGTTTCAGGGTGACATCGTGCCTTAATCTAACTATACTCGAAATATGAGCCTCCTCTTGCAGCGCTATGTACTCGCTGCCTAATCGGATTGCTCCTAAATCAAAGTACATTCTAACACTATTTTGCTTGAGCCAGTCTCGGCCCAATATGACGTTCCTTTTAAGGTTTTCGTCACTACAAAATCATGTCGAATGTACTGGCTTCCTACTTTAATTTGTAAACGCGCCACTCCTTGCACTATGAGAGGTGACCCGTTTGCAGTCCTTAAATTCATCTCTATTTTCTTTATCTCAGGCTTCTCTCTGAGACCTTCTAATACAGTACTTTTTATTACAGAAATTTCGGCGCCAGTATCTACTAAAGCCCTAAACTTATTTTTCTCTATCTTAATAGGGATGCAATTAGCGGCGCCCATATGTCCTATGATCTTTGACTGTTCACCCCTCTTCCTCTCGCTGGGCGTCTTGCGAGTGGGGTCTGCTCGTTTCCCGACTTAGGGAAGGTGCAGTTCCTGGCTATATGGCCTTTTCTGCCGCAATTGTAACACTTAATCCCCGACCAAGGGTGCTCTGTTTCTCTTGCCGTGAAGCCGGGTCCCCTATTAAATCCTCTATAATTCCCCTGCCCCCTATCTGGCTCTGGGAATCTATAAAAATAACTTGAATTACAAAATTAATAATAATAATAATAATATTTCATCAATTATAACAAATTATTAATAATTATATTCAAAATAATAAGTTTTATAATAATAATAATAATAATAATAATAATAATAATAATAATAATAATAATAATAATAATACTAACAATAATAATAATAATAATAATAATAATAATAATAATAATAATGTCAATTCTACTAAAATGTGAACGGAGAAAAAATAAAAACAGAAAGAACACACACGACAAAAAAACACTTTACTAGAGTAAGATATAGGAATAATGACAGGATCAAAATAGACATTCCGAATGGCTGGAAGCTATAATAGAAAAGGTACAAATCCAAATAAGACAGTGATTTAGCAAGGAAACCCAGAGGAAAACAATGGAAACTTGCGAACTGAAGAGCACTACCACACGAAGAGATACATGCACGCTGGTTAAAACAATTCACAACATTACACAAAAGACTAGCTCAAAACGTAAAAAAAAATCATTACAGGAAAAAAGCGTGCCAGATTGGATAACAAACGGTCAGAACACACTAGTACAGAAGGACACATAAAAAGGAACCACCCCCAGCAATTATAGGCCGATCACATGCTTACTCCCTATGTGGTAAATAGTAACGGTACGACTGATGGAACAGATTTAGAAGATCCTGAATAATCGTGGACTTCTTCGCGTAGAATAGAAAAGGGTGTAAAAGGGGGGAAAAGAGGAACACATGATCGGCTGTATATGGCCCAAAATATCCTGAAGGAGGTAAGAACAAGGAGAAATCATATCGTCATTGCATGGGTCGAGTGCATAAAACGCATACGCCTGGATCCTTTAAAAAATGGATGATAGAATGCTAAAAATATATAAAACATCAAGCACGATCATCAAAGTCATAGACAATGCCATGGACACATGTAAATAGGAACTGACAGCTGTTGGTCAACACATAACACAAAAATAACATACAAAGAGGCATCTTCTAAGAAGATTCACTACCTCTATTACTGCTGATTATAGCCATGATTTCCCTGAACAATAACTGAAAAAGGACCACCCCCGTACAAGTTATCTAACAGCGCAGAAAAATCAAACTCGCTGGTGTTCATGGACGATATGTAACGTTTCCAACGACTGAAATTGAAGTAGATACACCAACAAACACTACCAGAATATGTAGTCAGGATAAGCAAATAAAGTTAGGTATGGAAAAGTGCGCAATACTAGTTATAAGAAAAAATCGACGACGATGAAAAGCATACAGCTACCAACCAAACGGAGATGAGGGTACTAATGCCCGAAGGCGTTTATGAATGTCTTGGAATTCTGGAAGCAGACACCAGAAAAGCAACAGAAATGAAAGATAATATTGGAAAATAATATTTTGGAGAAGAAAAATCTTCTACAAATTAAATTATATTGCAGACACCTAATAAGAGCCACAATTACATCAACAGTATAATGACTAAGACATTCTGGACCGCTCATAGGCTAGTCTAAAAAAGAACTAAACAGTTTGTTAAGAAGACCAGGAAACTCATTGCCATACACAATGTACTACCCCCGAAGGACGATATGGACTTACTTTGAAAAAGAAAGACGACAGGACTTGGCTGGTTTATATAAAAGATTGTTTTAATGACACCAAGAGAAAACAAGAAAAAATACATAATGCCAAAACACTGAAAGGATAATCGTGGCACGGAAAAAAAGCAAAAGAGAAAACAGAGAGACAAAAACTAAGACAAAATAAAAGAATTGTTGAGAAAAAAACTACAAGGAAGATTAGTAAGGATGAAGATTATGAGAGTAAAACATTTAGTCTATTGTATAAATGTGGAAATGATGGCCTCAGCATGTGCCGCTGTGTCGGAATAACAATGTACGATCTAATTAAAAACACACGATGTAGCACAGTAACGAAGCTGTATGAGAAAGGTTTATTGTATGTAAAAATAAAAGCGGTCCTGGCTTATGAACATGCTTCGTTATGTGACTAAGTTTGATTTGGGATATTTTATCTAAAACAATCGCCTCTTGTATAGAATGTTGATAAATCTCTGGGGTGTTCGTTTTTGCAGGAAGAGTTATATTCTGGAATGAAAAGCCGTGTCAGTTCTCATCTAATGGTATTTGGCGGAATGTTATTATAGAGAAGTCGCTATGTTTGGAATCGGGATATAGAAATTATACGATAGGTCTATAATATAGGAGCCAGATAATAAACGTGTAATCCCATATGTATCCAACTGGCTGACTATCTTCCGGTATTGACTGGTAGCTGTAGATTTTTTTTTATTTATATAGAAAATAAAACATCTATAGATGGTTGCGACTGTAATAATGTTGCCTTTAGGATATAATATAGGATTTTACTATGAAATGTGTATAAAACGGTATTCTAAAGGTACATAATATAGTGGCTAATTGTATGGAAATAATATTTTTATGTGCCAAGTGTTTGTGCCAACTAAGTGTATTTTAGTTCAGAGGGTAATTTCTGCAATGATTATATATATATATATATATATATATATATATATATATATATATATATATATATATAGATGTGTGTATATATACATATAGTAAGTATGTATATATATATATATATATATATATATATATATATATATATATATATATATATATATATATATATAACGATTAAGCTTCACTTAATATTCCGCGTTTCATCCACTCTCGGACGCTACAGGCCTATGCGCATAAGCCTGAACAGCCCTAGAGTGGATTGAACGCGGAATATTCAGCGTAGCTTAATCGCCATATAAAATGTATAACTTACTAACTAGCTCTACCTACGTATTGAACACTTTTGAAGTCAATACTTAAAGTTTACGCATAAATTTATACTTTCGTATATTAAGTTAATGTGAGTAAATTAATTAGTCATATATATATATATATATATATATATATATATGGGTGTATGTGTTTACCTGCCTATTAATAGGCATCTCCATCGTATCGTATATATCTGGTAGTTCTATAGCAAGCATGATTTTTCTGATATTTTTGTAATCAGTTTTTTTTTTGTAAACAATCTTTAATTTCTAATAGCATAGATCAGAAGAAAGATTAAAACAACTTAATGCGACTTTTCTGAAACGAACTGTGTTCGAACATATACCATCCAGGTCGTCAGTAATAATTGACCACGGTCACACAGTATATATATAATTAATAGATAATTATATATATATATTTATATATATATATATATATATATATATATATATATATATATATATATATATATATAACATTAAAATAGCTGCAGTATATCTGTACCTATTGAGCTTTTTATATATCTACAGTACAATGAGCACAGTTTTGTATTAATTGTTTTAATACATTTACTAATGCATAAAAATAAAATCGTATGTCCTGACGTCAGGTCCAATTTTCGTCCAAAAATAATATATATATTTATATATATATATATATATATATATATATATGTGTGTGTGTGTATGTATGTATAAAGAATGAACGTATAGCTTATATAGGTTAAACCAAAACAAGTGCCTGCAGTTTCGCGATTACACTCGTTGATACACTTCAGTTGTTTGTTACATAATGTTGTACGGTAAGGGTGTCATGTTCATCAAACGAGACAGCATTAACTTTCGTTTAATTTGTATATGAACCCTGCCGACGAAAAAACAGAATGAATACCCAGTTTAATATACACCTGATTCATTCGGCATTTTGTGCAATGATTACCGAGTCGGACTTAACATTTTAAAAGTTTGGCAATGAATATTAAAGATAGCTGAAGCCAACATTGTATGAAAAGTCGTTTAAAAACATTGTTAAGATGAGCGCATTTACACATAAATATGAGTAATACTCGAATACGTAAATGTTTACTTTTAATAGTTTCATTTATATAAAGGATATGAATGTGTGTTTACAGTATTATAAATAGGGTATGTTTTGCGTGAAAATGATTTTCATTTATTGATTTTCCATAGATAAACAATACGCACCGGCTAATAAGATAACAGCGCCACATCTGGTCTACTAGCAGAAAAAAGCGATCACCTTTTATTGAGAATAAGATTATAATAACACTGAAATTAAGTAGGCGATATTGTCATAATATTTAAAAATGCAGCAATCTCTCATGCTTAATAGTATCTATATCTCTCCTGCTGTACGCTTGGTTGTTATGTGTATTATCGTTGCAACAATTATTAGAACGTTGTAAAATTATATCTTTTTATTACCTATGTTCTTATGTGTCTGTGTTTTTGTTTCTGTAAACTTCCCCTCGACCAGGAATATAACAAGTTGTCTGTTCTATGACGATGAAAGAAACTATTTATTCGTGGCGTAAGTTCTTAATTTATTTCAAATGTGAGCAATATTATATATAAAGTAGATATGGCAGAAATAATTCTAACATGTATTTATTATTTATTCAGGCCATTTCAGATTGAAGGGTGAAACGAGAAATGCGAGAGTGTTGTTTACCTAGTGATTTCGGGGGCTGACGCGTAAGTCAGTTTATAACAAGAATTAAGCATTACTGTTCACATTATCCCCTAGGACAATATTGAACAATTGTTAAAATACACGCAAGGTAAACACGACACGAAAATATAAAAAATATTAACAAAGCACATACAAGGTGTGAGGGTTTTTTTTTTATCTAGCCGATGAATTGGTTGATCAAGCAAATTATGAGTCCCGCCTTTACAAACTTCTATTCCGGTATTGACTGTGTATATATGAGTTTATTCGTAAGAACCACAGGTAGTTGCGCCAAAACACCTCCCCTGAAAGACAATTAATGCGAAACGAACATTAGTATTGATGAGTTGTCTAAAAAAGACTTTTTAAAAAGAATTAACGGTTATCTCGACTTCTTCTTTTGACCTGGAGAAAACCTTTTCGTTCTACATGCTTATCACAACTTATCAAGAACCGGAAGCCCCTCGGGGATAAAAGTTATTGCATGTACAGTAATCAATAGGATAATATCGTAGTAATCGTTAGTAATGGAGATTTGATTAAGTGTCGTACTTACTGGGCCGGTTTATCAGGACTTTGTTTTATTGGACATAAAACATCCAAGTTGTAGTCAGGTGGCAAACAGGCAAACGGAAGACAGTTTAACAGACGTGCACATCTAAGAAAGAAGCTTTGCTCATGGAATCTATGTTTGATTTAGACACATATAAAGAGTGGGGAAAATTATTGAAAGATGGTTTAAGCTAGATGGGTATTTTATTATATATTGGCGAGGGGGGCCATAGATTAAAGCTCAGATGAGCACTTGCAATGGAAATAGCGATTAAACACAGACAGGCTCACAACGTCGCTCCTGTGGGAGAGAGGTTGCAAGGAAGAGAAAAGGGCATCATCCACTAGGCCCCGACCCCTATTCTGTACTCCGTCAAAACAGGATAGGTTGTTTTTGCAGCACCTGCGCACATGTGGCAGCAGTACTCCATCCTTGGACGTACTTTGCTTTTATATAGGCAGAGAATTTCATCAGCAATGAGACATCTTCTGGAGCGGTAGAAGGATCACAACATTTGTCCAGCGACCTTGGCAACATACTTGATGTACGTTTTTCATTTCAGATCTGGAGTAAAGGTCAATGCTAGAAGCTTGTCAAAACATGGACGCTCCCCAAGACGAGAACCATCCATTTTCATTAATGCCAGATTGTGATCAGAGCGTTGATGATATACAGATAGGAGCTTGGTTTTAAATGCATTAAAAGACACCGGACAACTCTTCCCCCACTGTACCACGAGCTCAAGTCCAGATAAGAGAGAATTAGAAAGAACTTTGTCATTTACGGTCTTTGATGTGTTTCTATAGATGGTCGTGTAATCAGCATATATGTCAACAAATGGTTTATGTGTTTTGGGAGATCATTGATGTATATGGACCGCTGAGGGACTCCAGTATTAACACTTTGGGCTTCTGATTTCTACCTATCAGATTGAAACGATTTAATAATTGAGAAACCATTTGCACACTGTTCTTATGTTCAGCAGTCTCCAATTTGTGTAATAGAAAACGAATATTTATGAATGGTCAGATCAATGCTGGGAGCCTATATTAAATGAGTATTTGTATTGTCTGTGGTAAGCTACACATATTGTAGATTATTTTAGCTTATGAAAAATTTACAATCGTATTGCATATAGAATCTAATGACGATTCAGTATTATTCATTGTTGACGCATTATATTTAACAGCTTTGTTTTTCTGAACACGCTGTTTCTATACACAAAAAAATTTTGTAGTCGATTTTGCATTTTATCGTTATTGGGCTCGGACAATTGTTTTTGTTTTTGTTGTTATATTTAAAATTTCATTTAATCTAATAATGCTGCTTGAAGCGAGTCTAAAACTAACGGTTGGAACATATCCTGTTCTTCATATCGAATATGTGTTTGGTAGGTTATTTAGGACAATGGGGAAGTATGGAAGCAGTACTTTTCCAATAATTATGCACTATAAATCTGTTAGAAAAAGTTGTAAATAGAGGTATTACATTGATTGAGATCGTCGGACTGACTTCCTCATCTTGGTTGTTATAGTCACAACATTTCGGCCGTTTTACCCTCCAGCCTTCACCAGGTGTTGTGTATCGAACTGGGGAACCATTTGTCTGGAGTCTCGAACCCAACACTTTATTATTATTACGGGGGTACCATGTTCGGACTCCAGCTAAGCTTTGGTACATAGTTGCTGATTCTCTGTTTTGAATGTTACTTTTCACTGCCTTCGTTCAGGATTGAACTCAGCACCTTTGGGAAACTGTAAGCTTTGTAACAACGTCCAGGACCACTCACCCATATGTCACTAGGACATAGTAACATATGGCCGAGTGGTACTAGACGTTGTATCAAAGCCGTAGTTGGTACACTAGGAGTAGTATTACGTCTTCTTTAAGAATAATTGGGAAATACAAATCCCGATGTTTTAGGCGCTCTTCAGACCTCTGTAATTGTAGATACCGTCAATATCCTTAGGAAAACACTAGATCTTTGAAGCTTCTGGTTTGAAGCCAGGATTAAGGGAAACCCTCCGGAAATGAATCCCATCCTTTTCCAGAGAGACGTTGATAAACGAAATCAGAATTATTATTGTTATTAAGATGTTAAATAAGTGATCGACATGGCTAGAACGGAAGTTAAAATCGGTAAGAGTAATTGATAAAGGGAAAAATAAAATAAGTAAATTAAAAAACAGAGAAATAGAGGTAATAAAACAAAAAGAAAGATTACTTTAAAATTTTACATCCAGTTTCGAATATATTCTTTTTTGTTTTCGTAACGCTGTGATATATTTATGATGATAGTTATATTAAAGTTTTTTTTTTATTTGAATCACTTTTCCTTAAGAAACATATTAAGATTAGTAATATATCAACAAATTCAGAATTAAAATATGTTTTAAAAGTTAAAAAAAACTGTACATGTTATTCGAATGTCATGAAAAATTATATTACAGTTTGAGTGAGAATTTAGCAAGCTGTAATTACGTAGATACTTTCTGTAAAGGGCGTTACCTGATATAAAAAGGGAAATTGTGAATCAATACATATTTAATAAATAGGGCTTGCTTGATTAATTCACAAGCAATTGATGCTTAGTTTTTTTTTATGGTGATAGAAAACTATTGATTGGAGTTTATTCTTAGTCGATCAACCATTGTGTGTCTATGACTCACTGCAGGCAGATGTTGCAATCGTAGATTCGTCACGGCATAAATAGAACATCGATTCCTGTGTAATAGATATGTAAACAAGCTCGGGCTGTTTGATGTATGATAGAGTAAAATGGGTAGATAAATTAAACTCATTAATCAAATAGTATAACTTTATTATAACGACACATATAGTTATTAAAATTTCGTATTAATAATAAATAGATGTTTATTAAATAATATTTTATTTTAGATAGTAACAGCTTTTATCATAAGCAAATTATAATATTTGTAACAGTAAAACTAAAAGTATTTATAAATATAAATATATTATATGTTAGGGGTGATATGAAAACAAGGAACATTTGGGCTCCAGGACGTATTCTTCTATACTTAACACCAGTCATAATCGTTTTTGCCAACATAGAAGAGCCTAAATCGTAATCTCCACGCAAGCACCGTAATCTCCATCGCCACAGTGAAGTCGACACCGCAATCATCTAACTTTGCTTACACCAATTCCATTGTTTTGCAATCGTTCAACAATCCCAGTGTATGATGAAATTTTCTCCTGCATAGAGGACGTTTGAGTCATTTTATACTTCTGCCGAGCCTCTATAGTACATAAACATTATTAGACGGTCACACAGTTGATAAATGCAAATAAGAGATTAAAGAGTAGTGGGGATCAAAAATTAAAATGAGATTAAATTTCCTCGTCTCAAACAAATAATACAAAAAAGAATGAGAATGAACCGAACGACACCTCCTTCTGATTTAAATATAAGATATAACCTTGTATTTTTTTAGAGACGCATGAATGTGGGATATATCCGCTGGATCTTGGAAGCTCTGGTGAGAGAAAAGAAAAATCACAATAATATCGGGTTATTAGATAGAATTTAGGCGCAATTCAGGTGTTGTTGCGCAAAAAGTGTTTAGTTAGTAAAGGGTGATATTTCTTAATCCTCGTCGAAGTTTCAAGAATACAAGCAAGGAAATCCGAGTGAATCCGTATGAGAGGAAAAAAGGTATATCTTGATAGTTAAAGCCAACCGAGAATATTGGTTATGAGCTTTGGTATGTTCCGTATAAGATAGTTATAGAATAAAAAAACAAAGTCATAGTCGATAAGACTAACCATGCGGAAAGAGACGATCAGGACACTTTTGGGATGAAGGAAGTCGTCAATTTGGAGGGAGGTGGAAACCTTATCTGCGGCATATGGGTGGCTGGAAAGTAGCTGACGTGAATCAGAGGTAAAGACCCTACACCCAAATTGTAAATGCCAAGAAGATCAGAAAGGTTCTGATCTTATAAAAATATAATACTGGTGAAGTCGGCCGAGGGCGGCTGACTAAAAGAGTTTTTTTTTTTTTTTTTTTATAAAAACACATGATGGGCTTATTTCTTCTCCCAACCAGTTTTCATCACCAAGAATTCAAAGCTTCACATATTAAGTTTCAAAGTGACCATCTCGCTAATAGTCGTACGAATTCCAAACTGCAGACTATCGTCGGTCGACGTCAGACTCTCAATCAGTTTCTTCCAGTTTCTCCTAAATCTGTAACACTATCTCGAACTTCCCATTCTTCCATGACGTCATACACATGTTAAAACATGTGTCTTCTTTCACGTGTCCAAACTTTTTCCTTTGTTTACAAAAGGAATTTTAACCTATACTCAGTAACCTATATTTTCAATATGTTAAAACATGCTTATTAAATTATCTTGTAGCTGCATTCTTTCAATTGAATTTTAATAACACAATTGACAGTGCACATTCTTTTCTTTAAACCATTTTATCTCAAAGCTTCCATTTTCTAATTCTCAAACGTAATCTATTTCTTAACCTTAATTACGAAGTTCGAATTTCGTCAATTGCTATTTCATTTTCATTTTAACTAAATCTCTCCATTTTTATACTTACATGAAAAAGGGGCATCCCTTATCCTGTAACATCTCTCTCTTTATATATATATATATATATATATATATATATATATATATATATATATATATAAAATAAGATAATATATTGAAATTAAAAGTTTAGTAATAATTGTGTCCGTATTTAAAAACTGTAGTAATAATTGTGTCCGTATTTAAAAACTGTAAATGTAATAAGACATTAACATCTTATGAGATTTTCTTAATCATTAAATCCAGTTTATATATTTGAAATTATATATATATATATATATATATATTATATATACATACATATATGTATATATAATATATAGATATACATATATATACATATATATATACGCGTGCGTGTGTATACATATATATATATATATATATACACACATTATATGTGTATATATATGCATATATATATATGCATGTATGCATAAAGAGGAGTTATTTCTTCATCTAACATTAATTTTTAAAGCTTAGTTTTCTATGAAAATTTTTACACATACACTTCATAACATATACCTACATAAATATGCAAACAATTTCAGTATTTCATAGTTTTCAAATTACATACACGTATGTATGAATTTATGATGTGATTTATTCATTAATCGGGATTATTGTATTACCTTATTTTATTCTTTTATAAATATATTCTACGATGCACATAACTGCGGGCAATCTTAGATTTAGAACTGCAGGCATATCGACATGTTTATATATATATATATATATATATATATATATGTATATATATATGTGTGTATGTGTGTATATATATATATAATAAACATTGAGAGATGATAATTAAAGCACATAATAAAAATACTAAATAAAAACAATTTAAACAACAACAAAATAAGCAATACCAAGTAGACACAATGACAAAAATAAAACTAACACTAGGAGAAATAAATTAATAATAATAATCATAGTAATACTACTACTACTACTACTACTACTACTACTACTAATAATAATAATAATAATAATAATAATAATAATAATAATAATAATAAAAATTACAACAACAAGCAAACCCCGGACAAGAACAACCATACAATAAAAAAATACTAATAACCGACAAGATAAATACAACTGTAGACACCGCAAACTTTGCCCAGTTCAACATAAATGTCTAACAAAAAGCGTAGTTTATCAGTCAACAATATTTGCGAAAGAAAACCAGAATAACACGATATACTACGTAGGCAGTACTTCCTTAGATTTCAAACCCCGATACTATGATTAAAAAAGTACATTCAACAATAAAAAACACCGTATAAAACAACGCTAGTGAAAAAATACTGGGAATTCAAAGAAAGCGGGCAATCGCCTGTAGTCGAATGGAAAATAATAAGACAAGCTACAACATGTAGGCATTTAGACGGCCCATGTAAATTATGCCCTCATGAAAAATTAGCTATCCCGTACTTAAAAGACCCCCAAAATCTATTAAACTGTTCACAAAATAAAATTTACTCACGGATAGCGATACAAAATAGTTTTAAAACTAACAAAAACAATAGAAAATAAACAAATAAATAAATTAAATAAACATGAATATACATAAACGATCACATATATTTATATATATGTATATATATGTATGTATATATATGCGCATATATGTGTGTATGTACACACACGTATATATATATATATATATATATATATAAAGAAAAAAATGTTTGCCATGAGCAAATAAACTAGTTTTAAAACATATCCTTTGTTCGATAAAATGCAT